>NW_008344206.1:0-508 GCF_000622305.1 Nannospalax galili | reverse complement strand
TGTGTGTCTGTGTTTGTACAGATTTCTGAATGTGTAATGGCTTTTCTTAATTTAGAATTTATATGTGGTGTTCTGTGGGTGAAATTTGTGAAAATATTGTTCCCTTATCTTTGGTCCTCTCCACACCTTATTCTTTTTATATTTCTTGGCTGAGACTGTGAAGATTCCTTGATTTCTACATACTGTATCCAAAATCTTCCCCCTACATTATCATTTATTTCTCTCTGTATTCTTGTCTTTTCTTATTTCACCTCAAATCTCCTATCAGTATCTGAAATATCATACATATTTGCTTTGCTCTATTTAGTGAAATAGAAGTTGTTATGGTTGTGATTATTATAATGGCTTGCTTTCACTCTTGTATATCATGACCTAGAGCATCAGTGCTTACTGATGATTGTGTTATATATGAAGAAAGAAGAAAGCAAGGAAAGAAGGAGGGAAGTAAGAAAGGAAAGAAGGAAGGAAGGAAGGAAGGGAGGGAGCTATAGCTATGTGTTGTGTTTTC
>NW_008344205.1:0-209 GCF_000622305.1 Nannospalax galili | reverse complement strand
CTGCATGTAGGTAAGTGCACCCATGTTATGCAGTGCCCACAGAGGACAGAAAAGGCTATTGGATCCCCTGGAACTGGAGTTATGGACAGTTGTTAGCTGCCATTGTTGTACCCCATCCACTGGACCCCAAAAAGACCACTGAGGACCCAACACATCAAAATGCAAAAGCAAAGGTTTATGATTTATTTGGGCTTAAGCTCAGGCTCTCA
>NW_008344204.1:0-280 GCF_000622305.1 Nannospalax galili | reverse complement strand
ACACGAAAATCTACCCGTCAGAGTGGGCAGGTGACAGGACCATGTGCACATTAGAGGGGGCAGGTGACACGACCTTCTGTACGTCATAGTGGGCAGGTGACAAGACCGTCAGCACGTCAAAGATCCAGGTGACACGACCATTGCACGTCTGAGGGAGCAGGTGACATGACAATCTGCACTTCCGAGGCAGCAGGAGACACGACGATCTGCACATCAGAGGTGTAAGTTTACACGACCATCTTTACAGCAGAGGGGGCAGGGGACATGACCATCTCTACGT
>NW_008344203.1:633-1300 GCF_000622305.1 Nannospalax galili | reverse complement strand
CACCCTTAATTCCCTTTAGAGCTTTTTAGGCAATATTAATTGGCTAAGGCCATGTCTTTCCACCCCCACAAGTCAATTACAGCCTCTCTTTGATCTCTTAAAGGGAGACAAAAACCCAGCCTCCAGACGGTACCTAAACCCAGATGCAAAAAGGGCTCTCCAAATAGTTAATAGCCACTTCAGCTGACATCAAGGAGTAGCCTTGACCAGAAAGCTTCAGTTGTTTCTTTGTCTTTAACAGTCCCACGTGAAGACTTAGACCGAAAATACAAGGAGGAAAAGAGAAGAGACTGCCAGGCCCCAAGAGTGGGGTGGCTTGGAGGCACAGCTGCCCTTTAATCTCCTGATGGGAGATGAAAGAAAGAGAGATTTCTGATCCCACAAAGGTGGGGATGGCTTAAAGGCAAAGCTGCCTTTTAATCTCCTGATGGGAGATGAAGGAAAGAGAGATTTTTGATGCTCTCCTGGTGGGAGAGATGCTCACGATGTCCCCCTGATTGGGCGGACACTCCACTCCTGATAGGAGAAAGGGATTGCTGATGCCCTTCTGATGGAAGGGATACTCACGAATTCTGCACATTAAAAAAGACTATTACAGCCTTTACAGATGGAGGAAAAAAGGGGGCAGCACTGGTCATATATAACTCCCCTAATGACCCACCTATGT
>NW_008344203.1:0-432 GCF_000622305.1 Nannospalax galili | reverse complement strand
GGGTGGCTCCATTATTTGTCCAGCATATCAGGTCCCACTCCTCTCTCCCAGGACCTCTTACTGAAGGAAATGCCATAGCAGATGAAGTAGCCACCGCTGGAACTTTCTCTGCCAGTGTAACAGATGCCCAAAACCTCCACCATGCCACCTATATTAATTTACAAGGGCTCCATCTCAGATTCCCCCACATTCCCCTCAGACAACTTAAACGTATTGTTAAAACCTGCTCTTCCTGTGCATCAATGATCCATACCCCTACTATACAACAGATGGGCACCAATCCTCGAGGGCTAAAATCTAATGCCCTCTGGCAAGTTGATGTTACTCATGTCCCCCAATTCAGCAGACAAAAATATGTATTTGTAACTATAGACACTCACGCTCACTTCCTTTGGGCTACTGCCCAAACTGGTGAAAGTTCAAAAAAACTAA
>NW_008344202.1:0-246 GCF_000622305.1 Nannospalax galili | reverse complement strand
TCTCAAGCTAGTGCCCTGGAACCCTGGGAGTGACCTTGCAGCATTTCCCTCTTGTCGTGTGGGTCCCTTCCTAGTGCCTCCTACAGAAAACAGTGGAATAAGATGACCAACACTGCCCCAGTGATTATTGTTTCCTCCATGGCAGGAAGCTGTTCCCAGTGCACAGATGTGTCAGACAGCTATTGGATTTCCTGTCTTTGAATTTGTGCACCCAGCAATGACTG
This sequence comes from Nannospalax galili, assembly GCF_000622305.1. Lineage (NCBI taxonomy): Eukaryota > Metazoa > Chordata > Mammalia > Rodentia > Spalacidae > Nannospalax > Nannospalax galili. The sequence goes on along the minus strand of NW_008344202.1, from coordinate 22 downwards.
TTGAGTACTGGAAAACACCAGG
>NW_008344201.1:0-314 GCF_000622305.1 Nannospalax galili | reverse complement strand
TCTGTTTGTCATTTGCCGACTCCTTGTCCACCCTCTCGACGACCCTGTTCCAGTCGGACTGAACTGCCCCAGTCTGGGCTGGTCCGTTGCAGGTGGACTGGAAACTTAGATGAACGAGATTTTCATGCACAAAAAGTAGACCACAAAGACACACACAGTTTACAAAAAGAAGCACACCTAAACTTGAAGGCTTGAGTCTCACACAAGAATCAGAAACTACAAAAGAAATTCACATGTCAAAATCACAAAGAAAAAATATCAACGTGAAAAACCAAAATAACATATCCCCACCAAATACCAATAGTTCTCTAGAG
>NW_008344200.1:0-327 GCF_000622305.1 Nannospalax galili | reverse complement strand
GCTCTGACACACCCGTTCTGCACACCTTCTCTGACACATCAGTTCTGCACATCTTCTCTGACACACCCGTTCTGCACACCTGTCTGACACACCCATTCTGCACACCTTCTCTGACACACCCGTTCTGCACATCTTCTCTGACACACCCGTTGCACACCTTCTGACACATCAGTTCTGCACACCTGTCTGACACACCCGTTCTGCACACCTTCTCTGACACATCAGTTCTGCACACCTGCTCTGACACACCCGTTCTGCACACCTCTGACACACCCATTCTGCACACCTGTCTGACACACCCGTTCTGCACACCTGCTCTGACATACC
>NW_008344199.1:0-363 GCF_000622305.1 Nannospalax galili | reverse complement strand
GTAAGGTTAGGGTTAGAGGTTAGGGTTGGGTTAGGGTTAGGTTTAGGGTTACGGTTAGGGTCAGGGTTCTGGTTCAGGTTGGAGCTGGGGATGGGACTGGGATTAGAATTGTGGTTGGGTTGGGGTTCAGGTTTGTGTTTGGGTTCAGCTTCAGATTAGGTTTCTGGTTCGGGTTCTGATTCTGGTTAGTGTTAGTGTTAGGGCTCGGGTTCGGGTTTGGGTTAGGGTTAGGGTTAGAGTTTATGGTTGCGGTTAGTGTTAGTCTTAGGGTTAGTGTTAGGGTTTGGCTTCGGGTTTTGGGTAGGGGTGGGCTTAGTATTAGGGTTAGAGGTTAATGTTGGGTTAGGGTTGGGGTTAGGGTTA
>NW_008344198.1:0-882 GCF_000622305.1 Nannospalax galili | reverse complement strand
ACTGGAAAAAGGATTGTAGATCTAAAAATGACAGAGATGGCAAGACTCTGCCACCTTTAAACTCCTTCAGGGGCATCCCTCAGCCCCGCTAACAAGAGCAAAGCCAAAAACATTATGGGTAACCAGTATTATAGATAATACCCATCCAAAATTAACCATAAAAATAAACAATAAACCTTTCAAATGCCTCCTTGACACTGGGGCTGATAAAACCATCTTAAGGCGATCTGAGGTCCCCCCACACTGGGAATTAATACCAGGACCCCAACTAATGGGAGTAGGGGGGGCCTCCCAAACATTCATCACTAAAAACCTCTATAAATGGGAGGACCCTGATGGAGAGGTTGGCACAATAAGACCCCTGATTGCAGATATAGCTACAAAACTCAGGATGAGATATCTTGGAAGACCTCAATGTAGTTCTTACTAGTGGGTCTGAAGAGAAATGCCTTAAAACAGATGATCAGATGAGATCCCTAAAACAACAGAACCCCCAATTCTAAGGGCCACTGTTGATTGCCAAACTCCCTCCCTCGACTGGATCACCAAAGAACCAGTCTGGGTGGAAGTGGCCATTACCTAGGGAGAAATTACTCATTTTACAACAACTTGTAAAAGAACAGCTACAGCTGGGTCACATTAGGCCCTCCAGGAGCCCATGGAACACCCCAGTCTTTGTAATAAAGAAAAAGACAGGGGCATGGAGGCTGCTGCAGGACCTCAGAGCCATAAATAAAAACATGAAAATATGGGGATCACCCCAAAGAGGCCTGCCCATGGTCTCTACCATACCCCTTAATACTCCCCTGTTAGTCCTAGATATAAACACTACTTTTTTTCCATCCATTTACACAATAATGATTGCCAACATTTTGCCTTCTC
>NW_008344197.1:0-331 GCF_000622305.1 Nannospalax galili | reverse complement strand
AGAGTGGCTGTAATTGACTTGTGGGGATGGAAAGCCATGGCTTTAGCCAATCAATATTTCCTAGAAAACTTTGAAGTGAGTTAAGTGTAAGTGGATGTGGGACTTCTTGGACGGATTTGAGGGCCCTAACAGCAGTGGGTGTTATTTTAGTCCCTAGGAAAGTAATGGGGGGCACTGAATGTATTTTATTTGTTGTTATTACAAAACCTTTTGCCTCTAGGGTGTTTATCATAGCATCTTTTAGGTATTCTAGAGAGGAATCCTCATCTTGCCAGATTAGGAGGTCATCCATGTAATGATAGACATGCAGCTCCTTTTTTAATAGGGGTGT
>NW_008344196.1:0-683 GCF_000622305.1 Nannospalax galili | reverse complement strand
GGCCTTAGACAGAGGGCCTCAGAGGGACCCCTGGCGTGGGCAGGGACATTTTCGTGCTGGTCAGGTTTGCCTGTACCCCATATTCTTGACCGGATTTACAACTAAACTAGTGTGATGTGATGTAGTAGGAGATAAGGACCTGGACGTAGACGACCGTGGAGGCCACAATCTGACCCTTCAGGTACCTCTCATCTACTTACATGGCAGAGTCACTGTCAGAGGTCGAAAGGGTGGGGACCAGAGGGATGGCTGCACCAGGGACAGTCATGTAAGGACACAGGAAGATGCCAGATTCCAGGGAGGGAGTCTTTAGGAGCAACTGTGCGGCTGTGGAAGAAGATCTGCTGTTAAGTCGGTCTGTACATGATATTCTGTCAGGAAAACTTTATCTTCTCGGTCACCTACCTACCCTTTCACCTACCAAATATTTCTCTATCATCTGTCATCTGTCTACTTAGTACCGTTGTGTCTACAGTCTATCAAGTACCTATGTACGTACCTTTTCTTTCTTTCTTTCTTTCTATCTATCCATCCATTAATCCATCCATCCATCCATCATCTATCTATGTATCTATCTATCTATCTATCTATCTATCTGTCTATCTATCTATCTATGTATCTATCTACCAGCACTCTATCATCTATATCATCAGTCATTCATTTATGTATCATGTAGGCATCTG
>NW_008344195.1:0-276 GCF_000622305.1 Nannospalax galili | reverse complement strand
GTGGGGCTTGAGGTATAAGCAAATACAAGAGGGGAAAACAGAGTGAGAATTTCTAATCTTACTCAGGCTAAAAAATTGATGGTTGGGCTGGAGAGATGGCTCAGAGGTTAAGAACACTGACTATTCTTGCAGAAGACCCGGGTTCGAATCCCAGCACCTACATGGCAGCTAAGAACTGTCCGTAACTCCAGTTCCAGGGGATCTGACAGCTTCTTCTGTCCTTCCCAGGCATTGCATGACACTGGTGCACTTACCTACATGCAGGCAATACACGCA
>NW_008344194.1:2319108-2324776 GCF_000622305.1 Nannospalax galili | reverse complement strand
TTTTTTTTTTTTTTTTTTTTTTTTTTCAACAGTAGCATTTTATTTCAGTATGTTTGTAAGCATCTACCCAGGGGTCTGGATAACCTAACATCTTTCTCAATTTATCAAAGTTGAAGGGAGCAACAACAATCTTCCAACGCCCGAAATACGCCTGGTATATCCTGGTCCTGTGGAAATTTGCTGAGCCTATTTTGTGGAGGTCTGGAGGTCATCTACTCTGCACTTAGATTTCTTCAACTGACTCCTCCAGAGGTGAAGACGTGAAAGGAAAAAAAAAAAAAGTGCATTGGCCTGGGTCAGTATCAGAGAGATTTCTTTTGTACGTTCTGTTACAAAGAATTTACTAAGAGTAGGAGGCTAAAAAAAGACCCAAAAACAACATGCTGCTTTCCAGAAAGCAAGTCAATATGAACAGTTTTGAAAACTATGTATGAACCATTCATAAGGCACTAATTGTACTTGAACATTGTAGAGACTTGGATTAAAACATAATAACTTAAAAAAATAAAAAATTAATTAATTAAAATAAATTTAATTAAATTAATAAAAAGTAAGCTAATGTGATACATTCCTCTGAAAGAATCGTCAGTTTAGTGGTTAGAATTGCATCAAAGAAAGTGAAGAAACAAGGCTAGAAATCCCATCAAAATATGTTTTCTTTGATGTCTTAGATGACGGAACATGCTTCAGGTACTGAGAGAGTTAATAAACATTAATGTGCATGAGATATACTTTGAAATTCTTTTTTCTATTTTTCTAATTGTTTTGCTTCAGAACTTGATGATATGTAATTTTGATTAGAAAGGAGAAATAATCAGGTTGCTTTCTATGCCAAGTTTGTTCTTATCTGGTTGCTATGACAATCTCTTTTGACAGTTTTTTTCCCCCTTTTGTAGATTTATCTTTTTGATGTTATAAAGAGTTTTCCTAGGTAAGGAGTTTGATGTCTTTATGCTTAAAGGATTTAAAAAAATAATAATAAAAAAGCTTTTAGTGAAAACGTCTGTGTTCCAGCATGTCATATGTTATTTAAGATTTAAAATGGAAAAAGATGTTGATATCTCTTGTTTAAAAAAAACGAATGAAGAATGAAGGTCTTTGGAGAATCAAAGTTTTTCTTTCTTCCATATTGTGTGAACTAATTACATGCTCTGCCATTGTTCTGTGCATATAAAGCTTTGTTTCTTATACTTGATTTTTTTTTTTTGCCTTATAATTTTAAACAATAAAATCCTCTCCTAGATTTCTAATTCATCAGGAAGGATAGATTTTAAAGAAGAAAATATAAGGTTATGCAATACAAAACCTAAATTCCCACCTTTACTTCTTTGGAAAAATCACAAGCTTCCTGGGAACTATAATTTTCTTTCTATAAAAAAGGTTGTTTTTCTTTAAGAGTATGGTGAGGTAAGTCCCCCATTCCAATGGATGACCACTCACCCAAGATCATATGGGCAGCACAAATTGGACTCAATGGTTAAAAATAAAAGAGGACACAAAGTTGGGAGGTTAGGTTCTGGGAATGGATCTTGAAGGAAATGGAGAAGGGAGGGTGGATGTGAGCAAACTAAATTGCATGACATTGTCAAAGGATTAATAAACTAAAAATGAAAGGAAGAAGAAAGAAAGAAGAAGAAAGAAAGAAAGAAAGAAAGAGAAAGAAAGAAAGAAAAGAGGTTGTAGGCCAGCGAGATGGTTTAATGGGTAAAGGTGTGTATTGTCAAACTTGATAATCTGAGTCTAGCCCCATTCCCCATATGGTGGAAGGATAGACCCAACTCCTGAAAACTGCCCTCTGACTTCGATACACAATACTGTGACACTCACCACCACCCCCACATACACACACACACCACAAAATAAAATTTTAAAATGAAAAAAAAAATTAAAGAAGGTTGTTAAACCATTTCCTCCCAATTTGAAAATAAACTGCACAGCCCATTTTTCATTGGAATATTTGTCATGTTCTTATCTTATTATTTCTAAGAAGTCCAGCTTTGTCTTTTATGAAAATATAATACATGAACTAAGCATGGTGGAGCTCTCTTAATATACAATGCACATGAACTGCACTTTTCCTGGTACATGAAAATCAAGAGTTTTTCAAGAAAACCATAAAGTGCACAGAAATTTGGAGGTAGGTTTGCTGATTGTTAAAGCAGAAGATGATAGCTGTCAGATGGCACCATCATGAAGTCTCTCGGCCTGAATTTCCCCAAGTTTATCACCTAGGTGATTTGCTAACTAATATTGAGTCCTATGTTCTCAAACTTAAACACAAATTATTGCTACCTATAAGTCTGGAAGTTTTGGATCTACTGTGTCTGAGATATGATTGGCTAATTAGCATTTCAAATGAGTTTCTAGGCAATCTTTGTGCTCCTGGTCCACATAGATGACCACTGGGTAGATTTGTTTCTAGAATTTTTTTTTTTAATATCGAGGCACTATTAACACTATGATTATCTATTGAGGTGTGAAATTGTTTTAAAAAACTTTTTGCCATCATCTTTGTGTTTTTTGAATACTTGTTAAATTAAGAATTAATTTTCAAGGGCTGGACAGATGATTTAGGGGTTAAGAACATTGACTGCTTTTATAGAGGACCAGGTTTTGTTCCCAGAAGCCACATGGAAACTAGCAAGCTGTAACCCCAGTTCCAGGGGGTCCAATGCCCTCTTCTGGCATCACCAGGCATTGCATGCATACCCATGCTTATATACACTTAAGCACATAAAATAAGTAAATCAAGAAAAAATTCAAAAGTATTGCTTTTCATTCCATTTCTTGTTTTGAAGAAGCAGCAATGATTCATGTTTGATTTCTTGGGTCATGTGCTGAGAAGAAAGAACTTAATTCTTATCTAGGTTTATATATCCTGAAAATATAAAAATGGAGGTGTTAGGAGTTGCAGAGATGGCTCAGTTGCTAAGCATAAGGACATGAGCTTGGATGCCTAACAACCATATAAAAGACTGGGAAGTGGGGCTCCAACTACAGTCCCAGTATGAGGAGGCAGAGTCATGTGGATCCTTGGATTCATTAGCTAGTCAGGCTGTCTGAATTGGTGAGCTTCAATTTCAGGTCACTTGCAAGTTGAGAGTCCCTATATCAAAAAATAAAATGGAATCTTAACAAGAATCAGTAACAGACAGGAGAAATCTTTCTTTGAGTTGTTGGCCAGGGTAGTCAAAGAGACTCCCAAAATTACATAGGCTATTATACAGTCTTTGATTGCTTCCCAGAACTTGATGATAAGACCCTATTGCTGAAGATAGGACATACTTTGGAGAAATGGAGCTGCAACTGACATGGAAGCCACCTCCCCTGAAAGCTAGCTCTCATGGATTTGGAGAGCACTACACAAGAAGCTAAGGGAGAACATCAGCTGATGGACCATCCCCAGCTTCAAGGCTTAAAAACTACATCAGTGACCATCACAACAAACGACATTGATGTAATACTGGCACTTTTATCTTGGGCTAATCAAGAGCTACCTAACTGGACTTAAAGCCCACTCAAAGGGAGGAATTATGTGTGGTACTGTAAACCTAGCCAAATACACATAGCTGGACAGATAATATAGCTTAGAGAAAACTCCAGGCTGTCATATCACTAGACAAATGTAATTTTTTACTACGTACAAAATATCGGTCCTTATTTTGCATCCTATGTACAAAATATGGATCCTTATTTTATATCCTATGTACAAAATCTGGATCCTCACCACCCATTAAAGAACCTTCTTTTTGAAGAGACAGAGATAATTGTCAGGCTAAGTTAGGGGTGCCTGGAATGTAGAGCATGGCCAGGCTGGAGACCTCTCAGTGAGGATGGCAGGAAACTGGCCTGACCCATTCTAGACACACTGTCTCTTACCCAACAGCCCCCAGGCAAAACTGTTAACTCTCTAATCCTTTAATCCTAACTGGGTCTTTTGTAGATCATGATACCAGAGGACAGGAGAAAGGCCACATAGCCGTAGAAGCCCCCTCCCTCCCCCTACCTGCCTACTCGCCAGAAAACCAAACCCACCTCTTTGCCCGTGAAACTTTCATATATAAACTCTGCTTCTGCCATAATAAACGAGCTGCCCACTGACACAGTCTCCCAGGTGTTTCTTCCCTCTGTACTCATGCTGTCTGAGGCCCCTCTTCCCCCATTGGTCTCTCTCCTTGCCCCAACTTTCCGTGATGGAGTCCAGTGCGCAACGGTCTCCTGGTAGCAGCAGAGTTCAGGCTGAGGGGAGGCTGACAGGCGCCCAACATGGGACCCGAGAAAGGCTCTGTGGGACGTGCAGGAGAAAGGTGAATACTCCCCAACAGAAGGACATCGGCTGCTAAGCCTTGGCCATTCTGCTCTAAAGATCAGCATTCTCTCCTTTCTCTCTTTTTACTTTCAATTTGCGCTGTCGCGAGGGACTGTTCAAGACAAAAGAACAACTGAAGCTTTCTGATCAAGGCCACTGTCTGATGTTAGCCAAAGGCTCCTAGTCCTCTGAATGGACCCCCAACTGCCCATCCAGGTGTCGGAAAAGACCTCTTATCTATACATCTCTATACTGCAAAACTTGGTAACACAATGACCAGTTAAAAGCCCCTAAGGTGGTCACTTGTTTTCTGAAATTTGTGGTCAGGCTTACACCCTGGACTAGTCAGGAATGCCCTGTAACCTCCAGGTCTCAGGAACATTCTTCTAGGACTTGGTGTTTCAACCCCCTGTTCCTTTTCTATCATGGGCAACACCCCTGGAAACTTGAGGGATCACCAATCAGGGGCCTCTGGGATCTTCTTAAAAGTAGAGGGGTTAAACTCTCTCAGAAAGAGACTACTTCCTTTTTGGATGAAGTCCTACATCTTGCCCCTTGGATGGCCTTCAGGGACCCATATGACTCAAAAGTCTGGACCACGGTAGCCTACCTAGCCAAATGGAGGGAGATCACAGATGGCTTCTCCCCTTCCCTGCAATTCCTCCTCATCATTGGGGCCATTAGGCAATGCATAGGTTGCCTCCCCTCAACCCACAATATAGAGAAGGCTCCCCCTTGTCCCAACACTTCTCCTAAAGACTTGGATGAGGAACATCCAGAAGATCGCCCCATGGTCGACCTGGCCTCCCTGGAACAGGCCGTAGAAAATATCAGGAGTTAGCTAACTTTAAAATGGAACCCTCACACTTGCACCCCCTTCTGCCTTTGCCTTCATACCCACACAAGGAAGCTGGGGGCAAAGACCTCAAACCTCCCCCTAGGTAGAAACCCCAGCCTACTCCCACAGCCCCATGAAAACCTGCCCCTTCAGCTACCCAACAGCTCTGCAATATCAGGGACACACAAAACCTGGTCCCCACTTTTCTCAGGCTCCTACAATGGTACCTATGCTCATCAGGAGACCTTAAGGAACTCTGACGAGCTGTACGTGAGGATGGAGTACATGCCCCCTGGACAAAAAAATATCCTCCTCACTACTATCCTCAGGCCTCTTGGGGTAAGTCTACAGCGCAGTTATCCGCGCCGGGACTCCCTAAGCCTCATTCACCCTTCCACCCCACCCCCCACCCCCCTGCCCCCCCGCCTGGCATTCTATACTCTAGCTTGGACCCTGTGCCATTCCTAGTCTTGGGGCCCCAGACACCTGGGGAACCAATACTGTTTCCTGATCCTTCTCAC
>NW_008344194.1:2284761-2312804 GCF_000622305.1 Nannospalax galili | reverse complement strand
AAAAAAGTGGCAAATAAGGTGACAACCAGACCAAAAAAAAAAAAAAAATATCCTCCTCGGCTTCAATGCCACCTTGAATACAGCCCAAGACTGGCGAGACATCTGTAGGGTGTTTCTGCTTGCCCCCCCCCCTCTTCTTACAATGGAGGCCCTTTTCTGTGATGAGCGTATCCACCAACACTGCAAAAATGCTGACCAAGCTGATAACAATTGGAACTTTGGTGTCCTCTTTGGTCAGGGCGACTGGGCCACAGGAGTCCAGCAAATGGGATTCCTGCCTGGGTATTATGACCAGGTGTGTCTTTGTGCCTTGCAGGCCCGGGTGCGTATTACCACTCCTTCTGGCCCTATCTCTGAATCATCCCTCATGTTCCTCAGGCAAAAACCTGAAGAATCCCTTGCTGTCTTTATACTCAGGTCCAAAACTAGCGTAGATACAAAAATTTCTGACCGTACAACAAGAGACATCCTACTCTACAATGTCATTTGGGATGGGATGACCTCTGAATATAGACAGGGCTGTCAAGGCTTAAAGGAGGTACATTATGATAAATGGATCATGGTCACCCAAGATATAGGCACGGCCACTCATAAGGCCACATCCATAGCTCAGGCTTTCTCAGCTGCCTTAAAACAAGAAGATAAATGCTTTAAATATGGGGATAGGGGACACTGGAAAAACTAAAGCCCTTGAGATAACACCCAAACTAAAACAAATGAAGCCCCTAAGACAGTCTGCTCTTGCTGTAGAAAAGGATTCCATTGGAAACATTGTTGCCGTTCCAAATATGATAAAGAAGGAAAGCCACTCCTGCCTTTAAACTTCTCTCGGGGGAGCCTTCAGCCCTGCCAGTAAGACGGCAGCCTCCTAAGGTCAGAACCTTATGGACCTCCACCATACTAGAGAAAACTCACCCCCAAATAGTTATCAAATTTGGGGAAAAACCCTTTAAATGCCTCATCGACATAGGGGCTCATAAGCCTATCATTAGGAGACAGGAAGACCCCTCAACATGATTCTTATTACCAGGCCCCAAGTTAGTGGGGGTGGGGGGGTGCCTCCCCAGCTTTCATCACTAAAGAAACCCTCACATGGGAGGACCCTGAGAGAAACAAAGGCCACATCCGCCCTTTGGTTGCTGACGTGGCTACTAACCTACTAGGAAGAGACCTCTTCAGAGCTCTTGATACAATTATCACCACCAGGTACAAGGGTCCTTCAATGGACCCCAGTGATCCATCTGACTCATACCGCCTTGCCTATTCACTGACCACCCCCAATTCTGATGGCCATTGTTAAATAACAAACTCCCTGCCTAGAATGGAACTCTGATGATCCCATCTGGGTTGAACACTAGCCACTATCTAGGGAGAGGTTACTAATCATTGAGAAACTTGTTAAGGAACAATTACAATTAGGACATATCTGACCTTCCTGCATCCCGTGGAACACTCCCATCTTCACCATAAGAAAAAGCTCGGGAGGCTGGTGCTTATTACAAGACCTAAGGGCCATCAACAAAAGCATGCAAATTTGGGGCTCCCCTCAATGCGGACTCCCCTTGTCTCAGCCAGGCCCACAAATACCCCCTTGTTATCCATCGATATCAAGAATTGTTTCTTCTCCATTCCATTACACCCAAAAAGATATGAATGGACTGTTCTTCCCCAAGGAACAGGTAACAGCCCCACCATTTGCCAAGAAGTGGTTGCATTTGCCTTAAAACCCCATATTAATAAGGGACTCCATGTTTACCATTACATGGATGACATCCTTGCATGGTATGAACGACTTCTACCCTTATCAGACTTCAGGGACCCATTAATATCCTCCCTTGAGGGCTCTGGCTTTAAAATCACTCCTACAAAGATTCAGCTCATCCCTCCCATAAATTTTCTAGGCACTAAAATTTCCCTAACAACCATCCAGCCACTAAAACCTGTCCTTTCCTTCCCTTCCCAACTTACCCTGGCTTCCTTACAGCGTTACCTAGGAAACCTCAACTGGCTCAGGCCTTGGATCCCATTCTCTACGGACACCCTTCAATCCCTCTTCAACCTCCTAAAAGGGGACAAACATCCTTCATCCAAATACTCCCTCACATTGGAAGCCAACAGGGCATTAGCAGCCATCAATGAATCCCTTCAAAAGATGACCCTACTCCACTATAAGCCCTCCTCCCTGGTCCACCTCCTGATTTTCAATTCCTCCCCAACCCTCGTTGGGGCCCTCCATCAGCTTCAAGGGGTCCTCAAATGGCTTCATACCGCTATTGGCAATGCCCCTCACTTATTAACCGAAATGGACGCTTTAGCTAATATGATATGTCAAGGAAGGAATTGTTCCTTACAAAACTTATGGAAAGAACCTGACAAAATTACCATCCCCATTTCCCTCTCTGATGTTCAATGGCTCATCTGTAATCACTCCTGGATAGCTGTTAGCCTAATGGGATTTCTGGGACAAATAGACAACCATGTTCCCAAAGATAAACAGATTGTCTCCCTACCCTCCCTCCCCTGGCTCCCTCCCCATCTGTTCTCTCAAACCCCTTTGGAGGAAGCCATTACAATCTTCACTGACAGGGGCTCCCAGGGAGCTGTAACTATCCTCTATAAGGATGCCACCCAACCACCCACTGTCCTCTTCCAAGAACTTCCTCATAATTTCCCCCCAATATAAAGAATTATACACAATCTACCTTGCCCTAAAGGAGGTACATGAGCCCACCAACCTATTTTCTGATAGCATTTATGTCACTAACCTCCCCTAGATCTTGCAATCTTTTGTTAAACTCAACAAAACCCCATTATCCCCCTTGCTCAGTTCTGTATCCACCCTTTAAGAGGAATGTAAACAGCCCCTCTATATCCAACATATCCATTCCCACAGCTTCTTGCCAGGACCTCTTACAGAAGGTAATGCCCCTGCTAATTACATTGCTTCCCATGGGGCCTTCCATTCTACCCTTACAAAAGCTAAAAGGTTTCATGCTCTTACCCACACAAACCTCAGTGGCCTTCAAGGCCGATTCCCTAACACCTCTACAGCCCACCTAAAACGGATCCTAAAAATCTGCTTCTCTATACCCCAAACTCTGCGTACCAAGCCCTGTGGTCTGAAGGCAAAATCCCTCTGGCAGATTGACGTTACTCATGTCCCCCAATTTGGCCATCAAAAATTTGTTTTTGTTACGGTGGACACTTAGTCCAAATTCATTTGGGCCACTGCACAAATTCAAGAAAATTCAAAAAAATTTATTGCCCACATGCTCATGACATTTGCCATTATGGGCCTCCCTCAACAGGTAAAAACTGACCATGGCCCAGCCTTTGTCACCTCAACCTTTAAATCCTCTGCTCCCACTGGGACATATCCCACCATACAGGAATCCCCTATAACCCCCAAGGAAAAGGAATTATCAAAAGAACCCAACAAACCTTAAAAAAATCAATTCACAAAACAAAAGGGAGGTAATTACCCTCCCAACATACAACTGTCTATTGCACTAGCTACCTTAAATTTATTCAACAAAAAATTCAACAGAACCCCCATAGTCCTCCACTGGGAAAAACCCAGAACCGTCCCACATATAATGGTGAGATGGAAGGGTCCTGACCAATTGCTAACAACAGGAAGGGACTTTGCTTGTGTTTTTCGCCAGGATCAACCATGCCTATTTGGGTCCCTGCCAGAAATGTCCGACATCTCCCTGCTAACCAAGAAAATGGACTGACTTTCCCTGACAGAGACAAAGCAATGCAGAAGGAGAAAATGTCACCTGGGGACAGCCTGCAATGTCACATGGTGCGATGTCTATGACCTGGTTTTGCAAGCCCAAGTAGCCTGCCCCCAAAATGCCTCGCTCACAGTCGTTTTCATGGCTGTTCTGGTTATACTCCATTTTAACTCCACTTCAGCCCAGACAGTACTCACATGGTGGTTCTCAGTCAGGGAAACCTATCGGTGCTGCCAACTACTTCTCAAAGGAGTGCCAAACATCTATAACTATCCCCATTCAGCCCTGCTCCACCTCCAAGCCATTGGATGCTTATGCATGCTTTCCTTTTAGAAATTTGGTTGACTGCCTACAAGACAAAGACATCTATGGCAGTTGTCAATACCCATCTTGCTATATAGAAAAAAACCCCAAAACGACACAGCATTTTTTGTGAATATATAGCCAAAGGAAATAAATTTACAATAGAAATTAAGGACCCTTGGGATAACTGATGGTGCACAAGAGTTCATGGCAAGCTTTACAGTAATGGGTTTGTATCATACCCCAACACTGACATACATATATCATCAGCTAGTGCCAGCACCACAATCGGAACAAATTAAGTCACATATCTTCTCTCAAGAGGGTAAGATTAAAAAACAAATTCCAACATCCCTAACTTGGGTTCAATACATTGAATGTGCCTCTGACCTTATCCAGCTTTCTTCCCATCCTAATATTTCTCAATGTTTCTTGTGCGCCTCTCTCACCAGACCCCTGCTAGCAGCCGTTCCAGCTAACATCTCAATTATGGAGGGAACACCCAGGAGATAACCCACCACTGACCCCTCCCCAATATCCCCTTCTATGACCAGCTCCCTTCCTTGCCTTTTTGTTTTTCAGCTCCTCTGCCGCGCCCCCAACCTGTGCCTCTAACATTTCTATGTCCACAGCCTCATACGTACCACCCCCTGCCCTCTTTTGGTGTAACAGCACCATAACAACTTGTATCAACCAAACTATTTCTACCTTTTGTACTCCTCTCATTGTTACCCCCCAATTCCACGTTCTGGAAAAGGAAGAAGCAGCCAGTATGATGACAACTCCGCACCGACACAAAAGAGAGATGTTCATCCCCCTGCTCATTGGCCTGGGACTCTCTCCGTCTGCAGAATCAGTTGGACTCACAGGGGGGCTCTGGGCCACTCCTATCACTCGGCCACTGAATTTCTTTTGCAGCCGGCTCGAACAAGCCATGACATCCACAATCGAGAGCCTCGAGGCCTTACAAAGCCAAATCACATCCCTGGCCAGGGTGGTGCTCCAAAACCGAAGGGCCCTTGACTTATTATCAGCTGAACAAGGGGGTACCTGCCTCTTACTGAAAGAAGAATGTTGTTTCTATATAAACAAATCCAGAAATGTTGAACAAAATGTCAAATCTCTCCAAGACTTAAAGATTAGCCTTTGGACACTCTCTGATCCAGAGAGAGGACCCTCTCTGATCCATGGTTTTCCAACCCCCTCCTTGCTTGGCTCCTACCGGTGTTAGGCCCCCTGCTAGCTTTATGTGCCCTGCTACTCATGGCACCCTGTCTAATTCAATTTTTCAAAAGTTACATACAGGACACCATTAAAACCACCACCAACTGAGTCCTGGTCCAGTACCAAACTATCCCTAATACCTTCTTGATTTTGCTGACACACACTCCTTTTAAAAGACAAAGGGGGAGATGTTGGGATAAGTCAGGGGTGCCTGGACTGTAGAGCATGGCCAGGCCAGAGATCTCCCAGTGAGCACGGCAGGAAACTGGCCTCCCCCATTCTAGACACACTGCCTCTTACCCAAGAACCCCCAAGCAAAACTATTAGCTCTCTAATCCTTTAATCCTAACCAGGTCTCTTGTAGATCATGTAACTGGAGGACAGGACAAAGGCCATGTAGCCTTAGAAGCCCCCTACCTTCTCCTACCTCTCTGCCCACCAGAAAACCAACCCCACCTCTTTGCCTATGAAACGTTCATATATAAACCTCTGTTTCCACCATAATAAATGAGATGTCCACTGACACAGTCTCCCAGGTGTTTCTTCCTGATGTACTCACCGGGACTGGAGGCCCCTCTCCCTGTATCAGTCTCTCACCCCAACTTTCTGTGATGGGGACTGGTGGTCTCCTGATAGCAGTGGAGTTCGGGCCAAGGGGAGGCCGATAAATAATTACAGAGTTCCACAAATGGTCACACACAGAGATTGTCTGTGAATTGCCCAAGCCTAAGTGGCACATCTAGGATGCAACCTCTATACCTAAGGCTCATGGAACATAGAACAAGGGATGAAGAGAACACTAATGAATCTTTCAACTCTCATCAATGAAGGTCTCTCATGGAACAGAGGGCCAGGAGTGCAAAAGGTCTCAAATGGCCAAAATTCAGAAAATGAGAGCCCACAGAGTGTGGGTCCTTGGAAAGGACTCCTATATTAAAATCCACCCACTCAGGGCTCAGGGACCATTGCAGAAGAGGGTGTGGAAAGATTGTAAGAGCCAGGGAGGAGGTGCATGACCATACAGAAACAGTCCTACAGGCACCTGGGACCCTTCTCACACAAACCTACAGTAATGGTGTCAGCATTCACAAGACCCATGCAAACTTAAGCAGACAAAAAGCCCAGCTCAGAACTGTGAAAATGAACAGCGGTCCCCAATCTTATTTGAAGAATTATTGGTAGCTGATTACTGATGGGTGAGGAAGAGCTAATCTTCTTAAAGGGAGGGGCTCTAGACAGGCTGCCTAGACCCCAATAAATGAACTGAGGGACATCTGGGGACATTAACTTGACTTGATAGGCCTTACCACAAATGACAGAATATATGAATCCCAGTGGGAAGGGTATGGGAGGATGCCAAAGGGGAAGGGGATACAAAGATGATTTTATGTGTTAAATACACAAAAATTCAATAAAACAGATGGAGAGCAACAGAAGATACTCAATGCTGACCTCAGGCCTGTGCATACATCCGTGTGAACATGTACATATACCACCCACACAGGTACACACAAGAACACAACAGGTCATATTTAGAACTTAGCTATTATGATTTTTGTTATGAAAGACATTCACTCAGAAAGATTATTATGTTCTTGAATTTTTATTTTACTTGTTCTACATTATCAATTTGTTTTTACTGATAATAACACCTGTCTCTTCCAAAGAAAATTTGCAGCTTACTTGAAAATGGCATATTTCCAGGCTTTGAATTTAGGTAGGCACCTGTATTCCAGTATCTTGATATTTGTATATTAGTTCCTTTTCTGCTGCTGCGATAAGACACCATGACCAAGGCCACTTCTAGAAAGAAGAGTTTATTTGCTTTACGGTTCCAGGGGAGAGTCGCACGGCAATGGTAATACTTTTTACCAGCTCTTATGTCTAGGTGTATTTATAAAACATGGATAATGGGATATAAGAACAAGTGAAAACTTTCCAGATAGAAAAGCAGTTCACTTCTGCTTCCCACATTCCTGAAGGCTGTAACAGAGACATATAAATGGTGATATCTTTGACAATATGGATAGGAATAGCACACTAGGCACAAAGAGTAATGAAAGTGTCTGGATGGTTCAGTGACCTCATAGACCAGAGATAGTCTCACTATTTGCATGGCCAGAAATTTAGATTTTTACCAAGACAGAAAATTCTACTTCTTTTTATTTTTTGATACAAGCTCTTCTTGTCACCCCAGCTGGGCTGGAACTAGCCATGTTTACCAGGCTTCCCTCAATCTCACAGAGATCCACCCACTTATTGGGTGCTGGGATTAAACGATTGCACCACAAGGTCTGCAGAAGATTCTATTTTGGTATCCGTCTACATCATAGTCTGTGTTCTATACATCTTTCTAAAAGCAAAGTAACATATTTTCTTTACTGGTTAAAATAAACTGTATCTGTCTTAGAATGAAAAATGACATGAACAAAAGTGATGCAAATGTACTAAGATATAATGAGTTCTTTATACCATTTATTCACAGTAGAGCAAAATTTCTGAAAATAGTTTGCTAGGCACAGTTTGTCATTTACACAATCTTGCCATTGGGCTAAACTATGCACATAAACTATTTGATATAGAATTGTATTAGTCAGCTATCCCTCACATAGCAACATGTCTGAGGTAATTTAATTTATGAAGAGAAAAGATTTATTTCAGAACATGTTTCTACAGTTTCAGTTCATCATTGGGTAGATCTATTGCTTTGGGTTTCTGATAGGTGCTCTAGATGGCAATGGCCAGAAGCACATGGTGGCACAAACTGCATCCTGCATGGTGAAGAGACAAAAGAATGATCTGAATTTCACAATCTCCTGCAAAAATGTGCCTCCAATGATCTGAGAATCTTCCATCAGGTCCACCTCTTATCCATCAGGTCCACCTCTTAATGATCCTACTACCTTCAATAGTGAAGTCCTGGAAGCACGCTTTTAACACACGGGACCCCGCCCCCCAAATTCTCCAAACCGACTTCTAAGAATTTGACGCTTATATTAAAGCTTATACCAGATAGTTTAACCTAATGTTTCTTATGTCCTGGGAGGAAGAATAAATATTTGAACTCTAATCTTTCTGGCTGTAATCCTACAAGCTAAAATTTTATAAAAACATTCTTTGCTCCGAGTTCTTAAACATGAAACTCAAGGGATGGGGGTGGGGGAGTATTGTAGGCATTTTTCTAGAAGACAACTCAAATTGTTATTTTTAAAATATTTTACATATTTTTGGAAGGCTTAATTTGTCCTATGTCATCCCAAGTAACTGTCTCTGCACTCCATTTCGCCTATCGGCCACCATTCCCTTCGGACCTAACTTTTTGCAGCAGTCATCTTTTAGTATCCTAATCAGCAGCATGACATGTCTTTTCCAAGGTGGTAACAAGAGTGAAGAGGCTGGATATTCTATTGTTAATATGATTAATCAGCTGTGAAAAATAGCTGGGAAAATTGGCAATGATTAAAATTCAATAGTTTTAGATTTTGGATGAAGTTGGGTTTTATTCATAAGGTTTGATTCATAAGGTTTTTTTTTTAATTTATTTTTCATTTATTTGTGTGTGTGTGTGTGTGTGTGTGTGTTGTGTGTGTATGTGTGCTTGTGATTACAGGTGCCTCCAGATGCCAGAAGAGGTTGACAGATTCCCTTGAGCTGGAGTTATAGGCAGTTGGGAGCCACCCAGCATGACACTGGGAATCAAACTTAGGTCCCCTCCATGCGTAGCAAGTGATCTTAACCACTCAGCCTTCTCTCTCCCCACTGACTCATAATATTCTCATCAAAATTTGCTGCAATTCTCTGTCATCTCAAGAACTTCTCATTTGGAGGTGAAATTTGAACCCACTCTTATTATGGAAAATACATGTGTGTGTGTGTGTGTGTGTGTGTGTATGTACATATGTGTTTACACTGAGCACACACATCAAATATCCATTTAACTACTCTGTTAAGCAGTATAAAATAAAGTCATAAAAATCTGCTGTCTTTGCCTATAAGATATCACAGTGGAATCTCACAATCTGGCGCACTCACTGTTCTGTTCAGCAATTTCTATTGTGGTGGGTCAGGTTTCTGGAACATTGACAGAGCCGGGGCAGAAGGCTTTAACAACACCTGCCAGTGCTGTGAACAAAGGCATATCGCATTTATACCGTCGTTTTCCTTTCAGGCTATCAGTTAGCCTCAAAGGGGAAGCCAAAGCTACTATTCACCTCCCAGAAGAAGGTTTTCCTTTTCAAAACGCATGAGACTCACCTATGCTCAATGTCCCATGGACCACCCTCCATTTGAGAAAGGCCAACAGAAGTGATTTTATATGTAACGTCTCCGTCCGACCCCTTTGCCTATTTTGGAACTGTGTGAAATCGTTCTACATAATCACATCTGGAAGGGATTGTCAAAAGTGCCATGTGACTGAGTCCAAAAATTACTTTCATTTAGAAGGACATTAGACAGTTCTTATTCAGTTAAGATAAGGACAAGCAGCGATGCAAGCCAAATGGAGCTATTTCAAGAGCCAGGCGCTGCTTCTGTGAGAAGCTGTATTTTTAGCAGGACAGCCCTCAGAAAGCATACTTATTATTTGACAAAATAGCCTCATTTTCTTTAGAAGGATCCACACGCAAGACTGACTAAAAGAGTTATTAAACCAGCTTTTGTTGTTGTTATTATTTTTGGTAGTTTTCTAATCACTCTCTAAGGGTAGCTCTCGCAGGCAGCTAATGTGCCTAACTGTTTCTAATTCCTCATCATCGCATCAATTTCCCTCACCTCAGAGATGTCCAAATGTATTCCATGTATTGTGGTAGTGCTGTGTAAAACTCAACCCGACAGGAATATTTAAAATTGTTCAGAGCTGCATTGCAGGAAGGGTGTCATGGCTCACAGCCAGCATTGCAGAGCTCTGCTTTTTACACTCACACTGGGGATGAAGTCCAGGGCTCAGGCATTACAGGTGGACTCCTGGTAGGTCCCTCTGGCCATTCCAACACACACAAGTAAGCAAGCAAACAAGAGCCAGCCCAGAGGAGGGGAAGAGCTTCAGTTGTTGGTGTTGCTTGGACTCAGAGCTGCCTAGGCTTTGCTCCTCGGTACAGTGTAAATCTCAGGAAACTCGCACATAAAAGACAAAGGAGCACGGGAGCCTTAAATAAGAGGAACAGACTCTGAAAGGTGTCAGTATAAGTGGTTTTGAACAAAGGAAAATGAAACAATGTTCACCTTAAGAATCTGAATTCCCTCTTGTTTTTCTAATTGAGTAAGTGGGGGGGGGTGGGGGGCAGACAAGAATATAAAGCAAGTAATTCACCTTAAAGAAAAGATGGAGTTATGAGACCATGAATAATAGGGGAGATGAGATTGAAAAGAGAAATTTTCATTTGAGATTCACTAATCTGAAATTATGTCTAAAATCCTACCATTTACAGTAAATGATGATGCTTTTCTTCATTTACAAATAGTTCCCAGAAAATTAATTATTTAATGCATACACTTAATGTGCATGAGTGTCTATTATTCACAAAAATACTTCTTAGCCATGATGTATGTATTAAGACCCTCCCCCCTTTCTTGTAGTTCAAACAAAACCTTAGAATTTGCTTAATAAGAGTTATATTCTCAGTTCTATCAGGCGTTGCTATAGAGTTTGAATAAATTATCTGATTCATCTTGATCTCACTTTCCTCCTATTAGAAGACAAAAATGAGGAAAATTATCCAGGGTGTCCTTTCTAGCGTTGGAGTTGGATACTATATTACAGCAAATAGTGGATTCACATTCTACTCTGCCAGACAGTGTCTGTACACTCCCTTCTGTTAAGCTACCTCATCTATCAAGGTTTCAGTCTTTTCTGAAAATTTCAGCTCAATAGCTTCTGTTCTCACTTTCTCTCAAGGAATGTATTCCTAGAGTGCCTTTAAAGAAAAGAATTATGGTCAGTGCAACTACAACACCGACACTAGTAAGGCACAAGGGTGGGTGTGATTGCCAGTCCCACAGTGGGACTGCAGTAGCAGTCTATTTACATGCACTGACTTGGTAAAACTGCCTGCAGAAAAGAATAGTTTATATACCACAGATATTGAAATCGAAGTAGTGTATCCATCCTGCATAAAATGCACATCTCACCAGAGAACACAGTGGATGTTTATACAGTAGTTGATTATTTGATCTGCATATCTATGACCTGAACTACTTTGGATGAAAGAAAAGTTTGAATACCTTAATCCCAAAACATGAAATGATTGAGAAATAGCTCATCAGATCCAGCTGGGCTCTCTCCCATATATGCTTTCTCTTGATTATTCTCCACATTATATATTAAAAATATCAAATACATTTATACAAAAGATTCCTGATGCTTTAAAAATATTGCTATCTGACAACATTAATGATCAGTCAAAGGCCATGTCATCATACTGTTCTCTAGTAATCTAAGACTTCAGCAATTTTATTACTAGATTTGCTAGTCATTCAGGACTAGGTAGTTTGCTATAATTTATTTAAAATAAAAAAAAATACAATAGTGGATTTTTGAAAGTATGATTACTTTAGAAAAGTCTCTTAGAACAATTCCATGACTCAGCTGTTTCTGGGCAGGCTCCTAGATAAATATTTATCATCATCAACATTGTTATTATTTTGGGGACAAAGTCTTGTTAATAGTTCTGGCTGACTGTTACTCACTATGTAGATCAGGCTGGCCTTGGCTTATGGCTATCCTCCTGTCTCTGCTTCAGAAGTGCTAGGATTGCCAGCACACTTTATTGTTACTATTGATGCTCATAATTTGCTTCAAGATCACAGTACAGAATTTAAGTTCATAAACACTGACGTTTTCTCTTTGCATTTAATACATGACTGAATAAAAATGGGTTGTGGCCCCAGAGACACATACTTTCCAGAATGCCACTGTATGGCGCCAAAAAGCTTTTATTTTCTCCTGTCTTCTTTCTTACTTGGGACAAGATAAAGTTTCCTATAGATATGATGTGTCCATTTTTGACCTTTACATGCTGAGGTCTGAAATTTAACTTAATGTTTTGATGATCAATTCCAAGGAGAAAATTATCCTGAGAATATTCAGAATAGGTTATGTACATTTTTGAAGAATTAGGTTTACGGAGGAATGCTTATATAATAACAGGCAAAGATCTTTTGGGGAAGAAGATGCCTTTGGTTATATTTCAAAGATTAGATATGTAAATAAGAAATGAGAAACAGGCAACATTGGTGGCCAACATTTTATTTCATACTCATCCTTCTTTGATAAACAGATTATCATAGAAATGCATCAGGTTAAAGAAGTGTTGCTGGTTTATCAGTGTAATAACGCTAGCTCTGGGTAACCATTAAAAACCACTAAGACCCTCTCCCAAGGTTTAGAGACTAAATATGAAGACTGATTTATTATCATAAAGACTGACACAGTTATTCCAACATGAGTTATATAGGTGGTGATGTGTGGCATCAGGTGAAAAAATGAATAGAGAGAATGATCTGTCACTCAAAGGGAAATAACATATTCTAATTAAAGGAAAACAGCCTAGCCATACCAGTGAAGACTTACTTCTGAGATGTTAGTTCATAATTAGTCTAAGTGTAACTAGGCAGTCAAGTCTTGAGGCCAAACAGAACAAAAGAAGGAGATAGAATTGATATCAGCAACAGAGATACTTCTGGCAAATTGAAATAAGTCTGGTGATCAGAACCTTCCCACCAGATCCAGAGATTCATGTTCCAATTATCAACAGACTTTGGCTGACATGGCAAGTTTTTAGATTGCTGCTGCAGTGCATTTGTGAAAGCATGCAGGTTTTAAGCACAGAAGTCACAGAGTCATCAGCAGAGTCTGACGGGACTAAACATCACTGTGAAAACAACATAGATGAGTCTCCTGTTGTACCACATGTACACAAGAAACTTTGGACCCAAAAGAGAGAACACTTTAGTAATGGTTATGATTGAGGTTTTATGCCAGCCTTTAAAAAAAGTATTGATGAAGAAAAAGAGAGATGGCATCAAACACTTGTGTTCATGTTTCAGTATCTACATCTGCTCTCATCAGTAATGAATGGAATGGACACGAAAGAACCATGCCAGTTTGGAATTGATGCACAAACAGAAGAAAAGATAGCCTGTGCTAAGATGAAGCTAGCCAAGTCAAGGAGCTATCTGATGATGTTAATGTTGAGAGTAAAGACTAGTTGTGCCCCTTGAGAATATCAAAACCATGTATTATAGAAGATGGAGTTCAAGTCTGTAGCTCCATATAAACCCCCAAAATTCCATTTGATAACTACACATATAAAGTAATTCATTAACTAATGTACATCGTATGATTGAACATTTAGTAGGCTTTGACAATTTATTCATAATTTAAAGGAAAATCATAATGTAATTGTTGGCCATTGAAGTTGAAAAGGAATTTAAATATGTGCAAATAACTGAAAACTATGCGACTGTTGCATACAAAGAGAGGCAGCCAGTTGAAGGAGAAAATGAGTGGCACCATGAGTTCCATGCTACTGAACTTCTTCATGATCTGTTTCATTTGCTACTGTAAACAGAAATGTACTCCAGCTTAAAAATACTCCATGCTTTAATATCTCTCTCTCTTTTTTTAATGTTTTATTTTATTTTACGTATGTCTGAATTTATGTAAGTGCACCTGTGTCATGCAATGCATGTGGAGGCCAGAAGGGGGCATTGGTTTCTCTGGGACTAGAGTTATGGACAGTTTTTAGCTGCCATGGGGTGCTAGGAATTGAACATGGGTCTTCTGCAAAAACATTCAGTGCTTTTAACTGCTGAACTGTCTCTCCAGCCCACATCTCACTTTCTATAAAATGCTTTGCACATTCTAAAATTAGAAATTATATATAAAAATAACTCAGTAAAAAGATATGTCTTACACACATATATTTCTACACACACACACACACATACACACACGGGTTTATTTGTTCCATGGGCTTCTCTTTCTTTGAGCCATCCTTTTATAACACTTATAGATCATCTTCATATTTCATTATAATAGAAATGTTTGATAGATTTTTTCTTTATATTTTTCTACAGTGAATGTAAGAGATTATTTTACTGTTTATATATATATGCACATAATTAGCTAATCATTGCCACAGTTATGTGGCTAAAACATTATGATACCATTGGTCTAAAAGTAAAAAAGCTATTCCCCTGCATTTTCCTGTGTACATATAGACTGTAAAGTAAGATAATTTATTGGCTATCACATTGCCCATACAATATATTGTACTTGATTAAATCTAGTCATTCAGATTAAAGATCAGAATCAAGGGACTCTTCGAAAGGACTTTTGGGGGACTTGGCTATGGTCACAAAGGAAATGGTAAAAATAGCTCAGAATGGTGAGAAAAACTCTCCTACTCCTCACAGACAACTAGGGAGAAGAAAGTCAGGAAAGGTATATGTGAAGTTTAGCAGACTGTTGGTGGATAGAGGATGGCTGATATTACCTCAAAGCTTCAAAAACTTTGAAAACAAGACTAAAAGGTTTTTAAAAAATAATTTCTGGAAATCGAGGAATTCTTTCCAGTAACTTCAACATTAAAAGAATTTCTTTATAAATATATGTAACTATAAGAGAAAATCTTCATAGTTTATCATTGTAATTAAAAAATATTCATAGAAAATAAGTGTCACCTTTTGTTTCTGTTGTTGAAAACTGTTCTTTTTTTCAGACTTGAAAATCTATTCCTTGATGTTGCCCATGTGTCTATCAAATGGATGACATTAATATGTGAGAACTTATTTCCTAAATTATCTGTCAAAAGTTTTGTCCATTTGTCAGAAAACTAAAAACTAATGCAATTCTTAGGGTCTCCATGGTTTACAAAATTCTGAATCACTGAACAAAAATTTTCAATGACACCCTAATGTCATTGTGAAAAATTGTATATTTAACATGCTTGGCACCTAGCTGGAAATATGTGTTACATATTGTTGCTGTTACATTTTATTATTTTTAATCAAAAGAAAGGACAGGAGAATATTTGTAGCTAGTCAGAAAGCGACAACTTATTCCCTTTCATATTTTATGAGATTTTGAAAACCATTTAATAACAATGACATGAGAGTGTTCTTTGGTGTTTGAGAGAAATTGTAGTCGAAATAAATCAGCTCACTCTGTTGTCAAAGATCATGGATACAAAAGCTAATACTGTCATCTTTTGTTGTCTTTGGAGAATTGGTTCGGAAACTATCCCAGGTATATTCAAATTCAAGGATGCTGAACTCCCATTCATAAAGTGGCAGATAATCTATATACAACCTATACTCTTCTTCCTGTATATTTTAAATCATAAACAATGAAAATGCTCTGTAAATAGTGGTTATACAGAGTTACTTAGAGAATAATGACAAAAGAAAAAGTCTGTGTATTTGGGTCCATAAGCAACTTGTTTTACAAATATTTCCAGTTCTAGTTTGGTTGAATGCCTCAGTATACATGATGGACAACTATCCATGTGTACATCGCACACTGCTCTGATACTAACATCATTAGCTACCATACCACCTATGTAACATGGAATGGCTCACATCACAAAACAACCATGGATGTGAATTACAGTGATGTTTGAAACATTACTGGAGTCTATCTGATTGTACTTTGTCCCTTAAGTTTTACATATGGTGCTGATAAGAAAAGAACACCCATTGAACTCATGTTAGAGAAACAAGTGTTTTTGCATTCGTGATGTTAGAGGACTATAATCTAAATAAAATATAGAAATTTGAGTTTTAATTAAAAGCATAATTAATAAAGTATGCCAGGAAAACATTTTAGAAAAAGTATCAATAAACATTTGTAGAGATTGTCATAAAACCAGGTACAGTGAAATAGTAATTAGTTTTGAATGTGAAGGAAACTGGAGCTGCTAGCAATATTTTCAGTTTGACAACTACATCCCCAGATGTAGTCAAGGGAAGCCCTGGAAGACTAAAATAGGAAAAAGAATAAAGTTGTTAGACAATATGCAGAATAACCAATTAAATCTATACTGGAGACAAACAGCAAAATTTGTTTTAGTATATTGTGTCCCACATAACAGCTGGACCACACTGACATTAAAAAGTAATTTGTGTATCATGCTTCATACAAAAATCAGTAGCCTTTCTATATACCAATAACAAGTAATTAGAAAAAGATTTGGGGAAACCCTCCCATTCTCATTAGCCTTAAAAAATACTTAGGAATAAACCTAACCAAAGATATTAAAGATCTCTACAATGAAAATTTCAAAACTCTAAAGAAAGTGATAGAGGAAGACACTAGGAGATAAAAAGAGCTACCATGCTTATGGATTGGTAGAACCAATATTGTGAAAATGACCATCTTACCAAAAGCAATTTATTTTCTGAATTATGGTATTAAAATATTCTTTTATTGTAGGAATTCAAATTTCACTGCATGATCCTTTTTTTGTTGTTTAAATCTAGTTACTTTGGTATGAAGTCCTTGACTTTGTGAAAAACTCTTACAGTGTGCTCCCAAATAACTACTTCTTCTCTGCCATGTATTTAGAATACTGTAGTACTTATAACATGCTTTGGAAAAAGATCTGTAGTTCTCTTAAGAGAAAGGCAGGAAGATCAAAACTGATGCAAGATTTGTTTGCAGTTCATGATATGGACAAGGCTTCTACTCCAAACCTGCTTTCATCTAGCCTGTGGATTTATTCTGCTTCTTTGTTCTTTTGAATATGTCATTTATCCATCCTAGATTCCCAGGAACATATACTCCATTTGTCCAAATTCAATTTTTCCTTCAAGTTCACAATTTCCTATTTGCTCTGTGGTAGAACTAGCATACACTTAACACTTAACATCACAACACTTTTGAGAGTTAAAGTGTATCCTATTTCTTAGTAACCAGGAACAGAGGGACATAGGGCAACTCTTCCATTAAAATCAAGGTACATGTCACCTTACGTATGACACTTCTCTGACCTCTGTAAGCTTAGCAATTTCCCTTCACCACTGCGTGTTTGGCAGCAGCCAGTGTACAACAATTATACTTTTTACTTTTTGGTGTATATTGCCTCATTATGATAATATTCTTTCACGTACCTACTTTCCTCTTTGTTCATTTCAAAATATAACATAACTTTTGAAATCAGATACTATCTTACAATTTCTGGTACTTAAATTATCTTAGAGAATCTCCTATAAAGGCAAAACACAACAAATGCTTATTGACATGTGCTTAACTCCAAAAGAGAATATGTATTGTAATAAGTCTAGCAGATTTATTATTACACAGCTATAAGTACATGGTGATTTTGATCATGTCACATAAATTATCATGGTCAAATCAAAAGATATGAACAGGACCTGTGGCAATGAGTCTGTATTTTATTGTCACTTTTTATTATATCATCTAACAAAAGAGTTTATGTAATTTCTATTAAACATGTTTAGGCCTATAATTTGGATATGCAAGGTTTATATTATATACAGTCTCATGGTTGTTTCTTCAAAGTACAGTGAATTTTTCACCAGATAATATATAATATAGAGTCTCCTTTAGGCAAAGATTTATGTCTGCTTCTCTTTTTTTAATAAGATTTTTGGATACTAAGTTTCTCTTAAGGTATCTTTTAAGATTTGAATATGGGTGTAGTATTTGAACATTTCTATAATTTCAATAAAGAATTTGAGACTGTAAAGGCAGGTGAGATGTCTGCAATGTCGTCTCTGCATAGTTAGTATAATAGCCATGAATTTGGCCAGGTGTGGCTAAATGATATTTCAGGCAAAGAACTAATATAATAGCAAAGCCCTTTACACAGTAATTTCCTGGGTAAGGTTCAACAAAATGAAAACTCATCAGAAGCCCTGCTGGGATCCCATCAGCAAGCATTTATTTGTAGTTGCACGTACACCTGCTTACACAGTAATACTACACCAGTGAGTTAAGTCAGTATGCTAGTGCAAATTAGCTTTATTTTGAATCTAACAATGGAATCTAGCAGATATATTAATTAGACAAATGAATTGTCATAAAATAGAATAACTCAAAAAAGATAGCAATAGTATTGGCCTGTTTTTCTGTTGCTTTCGCCTAGTAGGTAATCTTTTTTGAAAAACCTTTCTAACACCTACCATTTAGAGATAGAATTTGAAATGTATGTCTGGCTCCGTTGGTACAGCAATACTGATCCATACATGTGCCATCTGCAAAGTGATTTGCTTGAGTGCAGGAGATCCTGTGCTGTTTAATTCAAACTCAAAATCAAATCAGAAAGGATTTATAGAAAGCCAACTGTGTGGAAGGCTTGAGACTAGATAGAGGCAATGGCAAGGCTCAGGGGTGTATAGGAATGCTACTTGCTCCAAGAGGTTTCTGATTCAGTGATAATAGGAGATGAGATAAATGTTCACACTACTCTTCAACGAAGTCCCAGACTAGAAAAGCCACAGGAGAACCACAGAGAGCTACAGAGTGAGAGCTTGCATTATGATAACCAAAGTGTTAGCTTAAGAAGTAGGCTTCAGATCATCTTAATGCAAGTGAGATTTAACTATGCTGAGATGAGTGAGAAAGAAGGGCAATTCTTTAACATGCTGTCCAGCCTGAGTAAAGAAAGAGGGAGAGCAGGAAGCCTGTTTGGACAAATCATTAGGAATTCAGTGGAGCACAAGTGGAGTGCCCTTCTTATATAATCAGGGAATGCATAAAGAAAAGAAGGAAAAATATATGTTGCTAATTATTATTATACTGTGTTTTTTTTCCAGACATGTTTTCACTCTGTAGCCCAAACTATCCTGGAATTCATTAATACAGTCAAGGCTGGTCTCAAACCCAAGATGATCCTCTTCCCTGAGTCACCAGTGTTGGGATTACAGCATGAACCATCACACCTATCTTACTAGATATCTTTTTAGTCTCGTTCATAAAACACTTTCAGTTGAGAAATTAGACCTCCATTCCTTATGGAATAGAGTCTGCCTTGCTGAAATGATGACTTCCTTTTCCACCTCCTCTCCCTCTTTCCTCCTCTTCCTTTTCTTCCTCCTCCTCTTTCTCCTCTTTTTTATCAGTAAGGGAATTGCATGGTCAGATTAAAAAAAATATTTTATTGAACTTTTGTGGATTTCATACAATAATTCTTCATCATATTTAGCCCCTCCTTCCCTGACCTCACTACCCATTGTCCATCCACAGGACTTCATGCATTCTGTCATATATGTTAAAAACCTACTGAGTCAACTTTGTGTCCCCAGATGTTCCTATGTGTGAGTTCATCCACTGGAGTCTGTTCAGCCTGTCTAGCATCACTCCCTTAAAAAAAAAGATCAGCCACATGGTCAGATTTTTAAGGCTGGAATGCAAATATAACATCATCAGAGTCCTTTTTGAAATCGTATCTACTTTTTCTTTAGAAATATTTTGTATAAAGATGACCCAGACCAGTATCTTCTGAAATTCTGTACTACAGGAAATTACCCACCCATCCTATAGGTTTTTTTCCCCATGTTCCTTTTAATTTCCTAGACTGGAAAAAAAAAATTATTCTCTCATCGTTGTGGTGGTTAGATTGCAAATTAGAGGCCAATGGAGATGGCTGAGTGAGCAAAGTGCTTGTCAGCAAAACTGACAACTTGAGTTCCATCACTTGGAACTGCATTATGGAGGGAGAGGAGAGACTCCCTCAAGTTGTCCTCTAACCCCCACATGTGTGCCATTGCTAGTGCACACACCACACATACACTTACTTATTTTAAATAAGTAAAATTAAATAAAAATGAGAAATGAGGTAGGAATTTAAAAAATATTCCCAGCCATAGTGTCAGCAGGTCTGGGTCTTCAGGGAGAACGTTTCATGCCTCTTCCAGGTTCTGGTGAAGGGCATCTCAGTGTGTAGATGCATCACTCTGGTCTCTGATGCCATTATGACATGGTATGCTTTCTTAGGTCTCTTTTCCTGTATCCACATTTCCCTCTTCTCATGAGGACTCATATTGAATAAAGGTTCACCTTAATTATGCATCTTAAATTGATTAATATGTACCAATTCAGTTTCTAAATAAGATCAAAAGAGGTAACTAAGGGTACAGGCATCAAAATATTTTTGGAGGGGTAACATGATTGAACCCATAATAGTTGATTAGAATTAAATATATATATATATATATAAAATCAAATAATTAGTATACAAATATGTCTCAGTTTAAAAAAAACTATAAAATATACATAATATTGTCTTCATGAGATTTCTGTGAAGATGAAACTTGGAATCTTATGAAAAACCCTGGTATGGGGCTGAGTTAAGTATGCAGTTGGTATGCAAGAAATATTAGTACATTCAATTCAAATACCTGTCTCCTGAGATTTTGGTGAAAGATTATTAAGCTCTGATTCTAAGTGCCAGATCTCACTGGTTTTAAAACAAAGTAAAAAATATAATAGAAATAGTTAAAAAAGCACCTGGCTTAGAAGAGATAATTAGTTGTTCCAGAACTTTCTTTAACCTAATGCATTCCAATGGAGAACCATTAGATAGAACAGTTGCAAATTCAGTGTCTTTCAATCCTGTCTCCTTACACTGGAACAACCCAGACTATATTAATAGCATAAAGTGATGGTGAATTTTGGCTAATGATTGTGTGAAATCTGTGGGATTGCTTATGTCTTTCTCCTCTCTAATGATTCTCTCTTTTAGATGGCAGGTGATAATTGTCTGATAATCACCTGAACTTTCTACACTTCTTTGCCCTTTGGCCCCAGCTCATGCTCCAGTCTCCAAAAGATATATTCCTAAACCTCACTTGAGATATTTCCTTTTTGTCCAAATTTTCAAGATGATTGCCTCCTGATAGCTATACTTAATTTGCTTTGTGCGGGTACAATCATATGAACAAACACGGAAATAGGGAGACATTATTATAGCTGTCAGTAAGTTTGGCATTCATAAGGAATCTCATGCAGGTCTTTGGGAATTTATAATCCTTCTCAGTCTGTCATTAATTAAAAAGACCCAAGAGACAGATTGGGAGTGACCTAGGGTTAAGGGGCTAAAGGTTAAGCCTTTTAGCTTTGAGTCTCAGATTTGAATCTGATCTAAGCTGGTAATAAACAAGAACGACTGCTATTTGATATTAGCTTGGTGACCCGTGTGAAATGAATTAGCCATCTCATGTTTGTCCTGGTGGACAGGTGTCCTCATATAACCATAGCTAATAGCCTCAGCAGAGGAACCCAACAATGTAAAAACAATGGAAAGAAGTGAGTCTTTGAATTATCTCCTGTCCTGTTAGGATTGATGTTCAGTAATGTGGGAAAAGCCCAAAGGTCTAGAATTCCACATGCCCAGCTTTGTAGAAAAGCTACATGAATAAATGTGATCAGAGTAGGCTTAATCAGATCCACACCAGGGGCAAACAAGAATCAGGTGGTAGGCTTAAGAGAAATTTAATATCCTAGCTTCTCTCTCTCTCTCTCTCTCTCTCTCTCTCTCTCTCTCTCTTTCAATACCTTCTGTGTTTGGAATTCTGTGTTAGGAAAGAAATATCTGATTGTATTTGCTCTGGGCAGATAGGACAACCTCTAGACATCAAATTTGGCACTTTTAGGGTAGAAGAATTCAAGACTGGATAGAATAAAAAGGCATGCTAGGCGCCTGGACAGGAATCAAACTGGGACAAGGATGTTAGCACTGTTTTGTTTAAAAAAACACAGTATGTACTGAATTGAGATAAAACAAAACATTTATCACTGAACAGAGGATAGCTATTCTGAATGTGGTTTACTTGAATTTTGCTGTTACAGCTAATATGAATCTAGCAGCACATTAAAATTATGTGTGATAAGGTAAGTTGTATGTGTGTGTGTGTATGTGTGCGCGCGCATGCATGTATGTGGTGTATTCATGAGTTTTAATGCCAGAAAAATCAAGTTCCAGGAAACTAAGAATAAAAACATTAGTCCTTTAGTAACTGCTGAAGTTGATTTTGTTTTCATAAGAATATGCATCAGCAGTTATTGCCTCTATCTTGTTATTTTAGTATTTTAGCATTGTAGCTAGTGAAATTTGTGGGCAAAACTGCTCATTTGTGGGCTCATTGTTTTGGTGTATGTATGTGTGCATGTGTATGAAATTCTAGCTTCATGCATTTATACCTATTTTTTTTGGTCACAGTTTTTAAGTTTTGACTGAAAACAGTGCTTGATATGAAGTTATTTCAGCAACATTTTGACCAAAATTCTTTTTAAAATCAAGAATTTTTGCCATAAAATTGCTACCTATTAATTACTTATTTTAACTGCTCTGTCACTTTACTATTTAGGTTTGACAAAGACTTATTCCAGAGGATCACCTAAGACCTATTGAAGTTTTGACATTATTTTTGAGAATCAGATGCACCAGGTGTGATGTATCCCCATTTGAAATGTTCTTCCTTAAAGAATCTAAGTGATTTTTTACAGACCTACTAAGCACTGATAGGACTGGTTTTCAAACCCTGTTTTGCTGGGTTCAACACACATTCACCTGCCAAACTGTAATGGAAACTTCTGCTTGAAATACACTTTGTTTACAAACAGGATAATTTTAAGACATTACCAAAATTGTAGCACAATCTCTGTTTACAATGTATTTGAAATGAGAGATGGGAAATGGGTTTTCCAATCAACTAGCTTATAGAAATGTTTTTGATTCAATCTTTGTGGTTGGAAATTTTTCTGAAAACTAATTTTAAGGGAGCAAAGTTCAGGAGAGCAAAAGAGGTATTCTCTTGGGCTATGGACTTGAGACATATATGAGCAGGTACATTTATTCCAGTTACTTTTTACTATGTTTGCTAATAGGTCCAGAGAAAACTGCTTGGCTATATGCCCTGAGCCTTAGAATTTTAATATGCCTCTAGAGAAGAGAGGTGACATCATGAGCTAGGCAATTTTTTTTCTAGAACTGAATTTTCATAATTCTATAAACAAAGGCATTTGTTTCTTAACATCTACTATGAAGATATCATTTAAGAGTGCTTACTATAGTATTATGTAATTATACAGTGCTTCTTTTTATGAAACAACATTGCAAGAATAAACTCTATTTATTTGTCCATTATAGAAACTGCTTTCATTAAATCCTTAGTTTTAGCCAAGAAACTAGATTAGTAAAAGTCCCTTTGGACATGATATTAATGCTATTCCATGAACCATTTAAAGGGAGTTTTAAATTCAATCTCTTTTCTATTCCCCAAGCACATACTTGAAAAAAATAATTATTTTTGGCCTCATGGACATACATTAGTTTTAAGTAAATAAAATTACATTTCTAAGCTTTCTTTAATGAAAAAAATCCATATGTTAGCTTACATTGAATTGTCTTTTTAGCAATGAAGGTAATTAAGAGTTATGTTATACACAGGGTTTCCAAACAGTAATCTCCAGGGACCCATATCTGTAACAGCATTTTCAGTTGCCAATTAGATAAAGAGTATATTATGGGAATCCATTTAAATGTATTCAGAACTACAATCTAATCCCTTTGTAAATATTGTGTTCTGGGATACTTCATAGGGGATATTTGGTTTCAATTGTAGTTGACCTATTTGAGTCCTGATTTGACTTCTGATATATGCTAACATCTGTATCCTAATGAATCACATTTCTATGTAATTTCCAAGCATGTAAAACATTTTTA
Source organism: Nannospalax galili (assembly GCF_000622305.1). Taxonomy (NCBI): domain Eukaryota; kingdom Metazoa; phylum Chordata; class Mammalia; order Rodentia; family Spalacidae; genus Nannospalax; species Nannospalax galili. The sequence goes on along the minus strand of NW_008344194.1, from coordinate 2,288,851 downwards.
ATTAAGATTTTATACAAATTGAATATGGAAATGAGAATGAAATTATTAAATATAAAACAATAGCAGATTACATAAAATATACTAAATGGATGAAAAATTCAAGAAACTATTTTTGGGCATTTAAAAATAAAATATATAGGAATAATAAAATCCATTGAACTGGGGGTGGAGAGATGGATCAGTGGCTAAGAGTACTGGATGTTCTTGCAAAGGATCTGGGTTCGAATCTCAGGATCCACATGGTAGCTAACAATTGTCCATAACTCCAGTTCCAGGGGATCAACACCCTCTTTTGTCCTCTGCAGGCACTGTGCAACACAGGTGCACTTACACACATGCAGGTATAACACCAATACACATAAAAAAAATCCACTGAACTTAATGTTTCTTATATGTGGCAATATTAATGTCTTAAGGATCTTTAAATTATTTCCTAAACACCTTTTGAGCCTCTAGTGCACGCTACAGAATAATCTAGAGGACAGAACAAATACATGAACACGAAGGAACCACTACCCTGAAGTTGAGAAATTAGTGATCAGATACAGCTGAATATTATGTTTTGCAACAGCAGTACACTTACGGTATAATTGAATAAAAAGGGAAAACAGTTGAAAATGGAAGTTGGTCCATTTTTGGTAAATACTTCCTATACATTTCTCTGTCATTTGAAGACATTAAATGAATCCCCATTAATATAAAAAATATTCATGTTAAATAAAAAAAGAATCACCAACAACTTGATCATAGATTGTGTAGTTGATATAAACAATGTCACTCATGAAATGATGCGTGCCCAGGTTTGGGGAAAATAAAAAAGAGTATCATTTAAATATAAATGTGTTTCAGTTTGAAAATCTAGGTTAAAATTATATCTTATGTCTTTGAAGGACACATGGAAAGTTAGATGAATTCTAGTTGTTTGAAGTCTTAAATCTGACTGTGGTGTCACTTATCTGTAGGCCCAGCTTTGTACTAGGCTAACATGGGATGCTAATTTGGGCCTAACAGCTCAAGGTCAGTCTGGCAAAATAGCGAAATCTTACCTAATAAAAAAAATGCATTTATCAGGAGAATGAGATAACTCAGCAGATAAAGGCACTAGCCACCAAGTGCCAACATGTGTTTGATCCTTGAGATCCATGTGGTAGAAGAGGAGTATACACTCCCACAAGCTGTCCTCTTTGCTCTACAACCATGCCGTGGCATGCAGTTTTATAACCCCCCCCGACAAATCAATAAATATTTAGCAGTTAATAGCACTGGCTACTCTTGCAGAAAATCCTGGTTCAGTTCCCAGCACCCACATGGAAGCTAACAACCATCCATAACTCCAGTTCCAGGGGATCTGACACCCTCTTCTACCTCTACAGACATTTATGACATGGGTGCACTTACATGCAGGTAGGCAATACACTCATACACATAAAATAAAAATAATAAATACAATATAAAAACCTCACTCATCTAGTTATGTTTATAGAAACTATACTTTCACATTTTGTCACAGGGTGCTATGTAAGCCGTGTGTTGTTCTTTGTATTCTCAGCACTTGAAAACATTGCTGTCACAAAATGAGTATGAAATTCTTGGTGACTGAAAACAGAAAGTCTATTATTGTTTCTTAGAAACCTGGGTACCTAGGTATAAGTTGTCCGAATACTCAGTTCTTTTATATTTGTAAATTTTCAATTGAATTTTTGTGTATTTCATACAAAACATCTTAATCATTTTTATACCCCCTTCCCCATTGGCACCCTCCCATAGTGTGCCCAACCTCCCCGCCACTGGAATTCATGCATTCTGTCATTTGTGTTAAGGCCTACTGAATCAAGTCAGTGTCCCCAGATGTCCCTCAGGAAAAGTTCATTCACTGAGGTCTAGTCAGTCTATCTAGAGTCCCTCTGTTAAAGATCCCCTCTTCCTCACCCAGCAATAATCAGCTGCCAATATTTCTTCATCTAAGATTGGAGCCTGCTGTCATTTCCACAGTTCTTTGCTAGGGTTTTGACTGATTGAGGTTGCATGGGTCTTGTGCCTGCTGTCAGCATTGCTATACGTTCATATGAGCAAGGTCCCAGGAGCCTGTAAAATTCTATTTCCATGTAGCCGTTCAACTCCTCCATGGCTCTTAAAATCTTTATTCTCTCTCTTCCTCAATAGTCCCTGAGCCCTGGGTGGGAGAACTTTAATATAGGAGTCTTGTCCAAGGACCTATACTCTGTAGACTCTTAGTCTCTAAGCTTTGGCCATTTGTGTCCTTTTGAGTTCATGGTCCGTCATTGCATGAGGGAGTGTCATTGATGAGAGTTGAGAGATGCATTAACATTCTCTCCACCCCTTGTTCCTCTGTGTTCCATGAGCTTTAGGTCTAGAGGTTGCTTTATAGATGTGTCACTTTGGGGTGGGCAATTCACAGACAATCTCTGTGTATGACCAGTTATGGAACTCTGTAATAATCTCTGTCTGTTGCAAAAGAAACTTTTTTGATAACTGATGATTGGGATATTTGTCTATAAGTATAAGGATACATATTTTACACATAGTAAGAAATTACATTGCCTAGAGATGTGATAGCCTTATGGTTTTCTCTAAAATCTATGATCTCTTTGTCATGTGTATTTGTCTGTCCACAGTACCACACCTGAGTTTCTGCCCATTGAGTGGACTTTAATTTCAATTAGATAGCTGTTGATTACCCCCAAGATAAAAGTGCCACTACTGTCCCAATATAGCTTGCTATGCAGGTCATTGACGTGGTTATTAATCCTTAAAGCTGGGGTTGATGCTGAACACTGATTGATGTTCTCTCTTAGCAGCTGGCATAGTGCTCTCCAAAACTATGAGAGCTAGCCTTCAGGGGAGGTGGCTTCTAGTTCTAGCTCCGTTGCTCCAAATCCTGTGTCCAAATCATGTTCTGTCTTCAGCAATAGGGTCTTACCTTCAAGTTCTGGGAGGCAATCAAGGGCTGTGGCAATAGCCTGTGTAATTTTGGGAGTCTCTTGGACTATCCTGGCCAACAACTCAAAAGGAAATTTTTCTTGTCTGCCACAGTTTCTTGTTATATAGCCTTCAGTTATACACATAGTCTCATGTGGAGATACTGTGTGTGTAATTTTTCAGTAGATTTTAGGCCTAATATGACTCTCTCTGGTTTTTTAAAATAGCTAGGCATTATTTATCTCCACCCCCTCAGTTCCTTAGATGAGTCATAAAACTTTGATATTTCAAACAGTTATTTGAATATAGCCTAAATTTTATTATTTTTTAAGCTAGTCTCAATATTTTGCTTTTTTAGCTTAAATTCTCAAAATCTGAATGTAAAAATCCAATATATGCTAAATAACTAGACATGAGAATTAGCATTTTTACATTTAGAATAACGTGGCTCTTAGGGTCATTCTAAGCAAAAGCATATTCCAGAAGTTCCATTTCTCCATGTTACTTTAAAATTTTGTGATTTCTGTCCACATATATTTAAGCAGATTATTTGTCAATTATTAGCGTCATTTAAAAAATATGAATAGGTTTCTAATCATGGGTATAAACTATTGCTAGGAAATTTTATTTTTTATAAGTTGTAATTGAAATTACTGCTGTTTCATTTCTTTTGCTGGATTATTCCTATGAGTAAATATATTTTTATCTTTTTCATTTACAAAAATCAATGTTTCTTGATGACAAAATTTCTACACTCATTCTCTGGTAGTTAGAAATTAATTTCTGAAAATTTTTATCTACCAAGTTGGTCTTAAAATATTTATTTTTTAAAAATTATTTAATGACCACATACTTAGAAGAAGCATTTCATTACAGCAGCATTGACATAGTCAATAACAGTTTCCAGAGCTAAGATGCATCTCTTTCAAAATTGGCTGTAAATTTTTAGGTTTATACTTGAATTATTACAGTTGTACAATATTTTACTCAGTATAAACCATATAAGACACAAAATTAAATGAAGTTTTAAGATTTAAAAAAGATCTAAATTTCATTATTAAAATGCACAGTTTCATACAGAAAAATTAATTTTTAATGCAAATGACATTAAGATGTTTGCACATGCGTTTCAAATATCTGTATATCTAAC
>NW_008344194.1:2280470-2284680 GCF_000622305.1 Nannospalax galili | reverse complement strand
TTATTTTTTAATTTTTAATAACTACATGATTAGAAGACGCATTTCACTACAGCTTTAACATATTCAGTAACATACTCCAGACCAAGAGTACATCTCTTTCACAAGTGGCTGCAAGTTTCTAGGTTCACAGTTGAATTAATACAGTTATACAATATTGAACTCAGTAAAAGCCCCATAAGACATAAAATCAAATGAGTTTTTAACTTTTAAAAAAAGATCTCCATTTCATTTTAGAATATATTGTTCCTTCCAGAAAGAATCATTGTTTTTGCAACTAACACTGAGATGTTGCCGCATGTATCTCTAATCTGTATGTATCTGATTATTACTAGTCATAATTGGTTGGACTTGGATCCTTGGTGCCTGTATATGTCTATAAAGTCATTGGGTAGATTTCAAAGGTAATGTTTATCACCTCTACTAATTAACATGACTGAAACTTCCATGCTTCCTTCTCAAATATAATACATTTTAAAAAACTTGATTTTTGGTGTGTGTACCACACAGAACATGCCAAACCATTTTATTCAACTATACCCCACTTCCCAGATGGCACTCTCCCATAGCCTACCTCCCCCCACTAGAGTCATTATACTCTCATATCCCTGATACTGTCTGCTGTGTTGTCAGGAACCCCAGCCATTCCACACTACGTGCCCTTCTGGTGAATCTAGTCAGCCTACCTAGAGGTCTTTGTTTTAAGACAGTCGGCTGTTCTTCATCTAACAATTAACAGTTGTCAATATTCCTTTAGATAAGATTGGGGTCTGCTGTTCATTTTCCCAGTTCTGTGCTGGGTTACTATCTGGGAGTCCCTTTGGCCACTCTGGCCAACAACTCAAAAGAAGGTATCTCCTCTCTGGCTTTGTTGCTTGTTATGTAGCCTTTAGCTATGCATATGGACTCATAAGAAATTATATTGGCCCCTTTAATCTTTGGTTATACTTTCCTTTTAGGTGTTTAAGGCCATATAGTTGGTCCAGATAAACTGATTTATTTTTACTCTTAAGGTCGTTTGAGGATCTGTTCCTCAGTGGTCACAGGGGTTTGGGAGGAGCCCCTGACTGCTTTTCTTTTACCAGTTCCACCCCTGTGAAGATAAGTCAAAGGTCCTGCTCAGTCATGGTTGGCTTCACTTGGAAGCATGGAGGAAATGATTCCTCTGTGTTGACCCTCCTCTATGTAGGCTGGACACTGGTTCAACTCCATCTGGTGGGGTCTCCTTGGCCTCCTTGATCAAGAGGACAGGTGAACCAGCACAATTACAGGACATTTTGAGAGATGCTCATAGTCCCCTGGAACTAGTCTACCTAGGAGGGCAAGGAGCAAAAACTGTCCTTTATGTCCCTCTGACCAAATTATTATAGGCCTCAAAGTATGTCTGTTAAACACCCAAGAAAGATAGTTCCACCAGTCTGGTACTTTTAATTACTGTGTGCCATGTAGATAAATCTTGGGAAAACACCATTGTTCTCAGATAAAACTTACCTAGACATATATTTCTTGATCTGCTATGTATAATTTGTCAGTCAGTTGTAGGAGTAATATGGTTCCCTCCGGTTTTCAAAACTAACTTGGCATTGTTCATCTCTCACATTGTCTCACCCCTCCATCATGGTTTTCCCACCTAAGGTGCCCCCATTTACCCCCTTTCTCCCTTAATAATACCCTTCTCCTAAGTTCCTTCCTCTCTTGAGTTCCTTCTTTCCCTTTATCACCTAGGTTCCTTATATACCCTTCCCTTCCCCCTCCCTTAAACTAACCCAATTTTTATCTATATCTCCCTTATTAAGGCCTGATTCCTATTGTTCTTCTCTTTCAGGTTTTTTTTTGTTTTGTTTTGTTTTTTTGTTTTCTGAGTCTGTGTTGCTTCACTTAATATACCAGTTTCTAGTTCCATCCATTTACCTACAAATTTCATGATTTCATTTTTCCTTTCTGTTGAGTAAAACTCCATTGTATAAATGAACTATATTTTCATCATCCACTCGTCAACTGAGGGACACTTAGGTTGCTTCCATCTGTTAGCTATTGTGAAAAGAGCAACAACAAACATGGATGTACAAGTGTCTCTACAATAGGATGAGTTCTTTGGGTATGTGCCAAGGAGTGGTATAAATGGGTCAAATGGTAGGTTCATTTGTAGTCTTTTAAGAGTTCTCCACACTGCTTTCCATAGGGGTTGAACAAGTTTTCAGCCCCACCAGCAGTGGATGAGTGTTCCACTTTCCTGACATCTTCTCCAACATTTGGTATCATTTGTTCTCTTGATCTTAGCCAGTCTGACTGGGATAAGATGAAATCTTAAAGTGGTTTTAATTTACATTTCTCTAATTATTAGTGATGTTGAACATCTTTTAAGGTGCTTCATAGCAATCTTTACTTCTTCTTTTCAGACTCTCTGTTCGGCTCCTTAGCCCATCTTTTAATTGGGTTACTTCTTGTTTTGAGCCTCTGTGTTTTGAGTTCGTTGTATATTCTGGATCTTAAACCCATTTCAGATGTGTCGCTGGTAAAGATTTTTTCCCATTCTGTGGGTTTTCTGTTTGCTTCCCTGGTTGCCTCCTTTGATGTACAGAAGTTTTTTAGTTTAGTGAGATTCCATTTGTTAATTCTTGCCCTGTTTCCAGAACAATTGATGTCCAGCTTAGAAAATCTTTCCTAAACCTATATCTTGTAGGTTTTTCCAAATGTTTTCTTTTAATAGTTTCAGAGTTTCAGGCTTTTCATTGAGGTCTTTGAGCCATTTGGTATTGACTTTTTTGCAGGGTGAAAATAGGGGTTTAGTTTCATTCTCCTACAGGTGGATATCCAGTTTTGCCAGCACCATTTTTTCTTCTAACAGTTTCAAACTTTCAGGATTCACATTGAGGTCTTTAATCCATTTGGAGTTGATTTTTGTGCAGCATGAAAGATAGGGGTTATTTTTATTCTTCTACAGGCGGAGATCCAGTTTTGCCAGCGCCATTTGCTGAACATGCTGTCTTTCCTCCAGTGAATATTCTTGGCCCCTTTATCAAATATCAGGTCAATGAAATTGCTTTTACTCATATTTGGGTCTTCAATTTTGGTCCATTAATCTATGGCTCTATTTTTGTGCCAGTACCATGCTGTTTTTATGACTATAGCTCTGTAATACAGCTTAAAATTTGGTATAGTAATCCCTCTGGCATTGCTCTTAGTGCTCAGGGTTCTTTTGGCTATCTGAGTTCTTTTGTGATTCCATATGAATCTTAGGATGGCTTTTTCCAATTCTGTGAAAAATATCATGGGGATTTTGATTGGCACTGCATTGTATCTATAAATGACTTTTGGTAGGATGGTCATTTTCACAATATTTATTCTTCCATTCCATGAACATGGGAGGTCCTTCCATCTTCTGATGTCTTCCTCAGTGTCTTTCTTTAAAGATTTAAAATTTTCATTGTAGAACACTTTAATGTCTTTGGTCAGGTTACTCCAAGATTTTTTTTTTTCAGTTATTGTGAAGGGGAGTATTTCCATGTGCTCTTTCTCTGATTGCTTGTTATCTGTACATAGAAAGGCTAGAGACTTTTGTAGGTTAATTTTGTAACCTGACACTGAACCACATAATAATTTCTAGGAGTGTTCTGGTAGAATTTTTGGCATATCTTATATATAATATCATATCATATGTAGAAAGGGATAATTTGGTCTCTTCTTTTCCAATTATTACTCCTTTAATTTCCTGATCTTTTCTTATTGCTCTTGCAATAGTTTCAAGCACTATGTAAAAGAGAAGTAGAGATAGTGGACAGCCTAGTCTGTTTCCTGATTTCAATGGGAATGTTTCCAGTTTTTCTCCATTTAGAATGATGTTGGTTGTGGGTTTGTTATATATGGCTTTATGTTGAGGTATGTTTCCTCCAGTCCAATTCTCTCAGGGACATAAAACATAAATATATGCTGAATTTTGTCAAAGGCCTTCTCTGCATCTATTGAGATGACCATGTGGTTCATCTCTTTGAGCCCATTTATATGATTTATGATGTTTATTGACTTATGTATATTGAACCATCCCTGAATCTCTGGGATAAAGCAGACTTGATCATGGTGGATGATCTTTTTTACGTGTGTCTATATGAGGTTTGCAAGTATCTTGTTGACAATTTTTGCATCTATGTTCATTAAGGATATGGGTCTATAGTTTTCTTTTTTGGTTATATCTTTACCTGGCTTTGGTACGAGA
>NW_008344194.1:2279408-2280392 GCF_000622305.1 Nannospalax galili | reverse complement strand
ATGCAGATCTTCTTTAAATGTCTGATAGAATTCTGCTGTAAATCCTTCTGGACCTAGGTATTTTTAGTCGGGAGGTTTTATATTACTGTTTCAGTTTCTTTTTGTGTTATGGGTCTGTTTAAGCTGTTAATCTCTTCTTGGTTTAGTTTTGGTGGTTCCCATGCCTTTAGATATCCATCCATTTCTTTTAGGTTTTCAAATTTAGTAGCATATAGGTTTTTAAAGTATTCCCTTATAATGTTTTGTATCTTTCTGGTGTCTGTTGTGATGTTTCCCCTTTCATCTCTGATTTTGTTGATTTGGAGGTGCTCTTTCTTTCTTTTGCTTAACTGGGCTAGCTGTCTGTCAATCTGTTTATCTTTTCAAAGAAACAGCTCTTGGATTTGTTGATTCTTAGTATTGTTTTTTTTGTTTCAATTTCATTAATTTCTGCCCTGAATATTGTTGTTTCTTCTTGTCTGTTGGGTTTGGGTTTCATTTGCTGTTACTTTTCAAGTGTCTTGAGTTGCAACATTAAGTCATTTATTTGTGTTCTTGCCGATTTGTATGTAGGCACTTAGAGCTGTAAACTTCCCTCTAAGGACTGCTTTCAGCGTGTCCTAGAGGTTTTGTTGTGTTGTATTGTCCTTTTCATTTAGTTCCAGGATACTTTCATTTCTTTCTTAATTTTTCTTTTGACCCATTCATCATTCAGGAGTGTGTTGTTTAATCTCCACGTGTTCATGTGGTGATTAGGGCTTCTTCGGGTATTGATTGCAAACTTTATTGCATTGTGGTCTGAAAGAATGCATGGAATTATTTCAGTCTTTTTGTATTTATTGAGGATTGTTTTGTGCCCCGGTATATGGTTGATTTTGGAGAAGGTTCCATGGGGTTCTGTGTAGAATGTATGTCCTTTGGTGCTTGGGTGGAATCCTCTGTAGATGTCTGTTATGTCCATTTGATATATGGTATTGTTTAATTCAGATGTCTCTCTGTTAACTC
>NW_008344194.1:2257949-2279336 GCF_000622305.1 Nannospalax galili | reverse complement strand
CTTAAAGTCCTGTAGTATTGTTTTTATGAAGTTGGGTGCACCAGAGTTTGGTGAATATATGCTCATGATTGTCATATCTTCATGATCTATTATTCCTTTGATCAGAATGCAGTTGCCCTCTTTATCTCTTCTGATTAGTTTTAGTTTAAAGTCTATTTTGTCAGTTTTTTGAATTGCTATGCCTGATTTTTTTTCTTTGTACCATTTGCTTGGTATATTTTTTTCTATCCATTCACTTTAAGATAGTGTCTGTCCTTGCAAGTGAGATCAGTTTCTTGCAGACAAGAAAAAGATGGGTTTTGTGTCTTAATCCATTCACCTAGTCTATGTATTTTGACTGGGGGGTCCAGTCCATTAATATTTAAAGTTATTAATGAAAGATGAGTTTTGAATCTTGTCATTTTTATTTGTTTACATTCTTGATATAGGTGTACTTTTCCACAGTTATACCTTCATTGAATTTCTTTCCTCAATCTCTTGGATATAGTCATTCCTTTCTTCACCTCTTTGTATTGCTTCCAGAACTCTCTGAAGGTCACATTTTTGTGGACCCGAATTCCTTCAGCCTACTTATGTCATGGAAGAGTTTTCTTTCCCCTTCAACTATAATAGACATTTTGGCTGAGTATGGTAATCTGGGTTGGCATCTGTGGTCATTTAAAACTGGGAATACTTTGGTCCAGGCTATTCTAGCTTTCATAGTTTGCACTGAAATGCCAACTGTAATCCTAATGGATTTTCCTTTTTATGTGACCTTTTGTTTCTCTTTTGCAGCTTTCAGTGTTGTCTCTTTGTTTTGTATGTTTAGTGTTTTTAGTATAATGTGGCGTGGAGAGTTTCTTTTCTGGTCCTGTCTGTTTGGTGTTCCATATGCTTCTTTTATTTTTATGGGCATGTCTTTCTTCAATTTTGGGAAATTTTCTTCCACGATTCTGTTGAAGATCTGGTCCATGCTGTTATCTTGGGATTCTTCTCCTTCCTGTATGCCTATGATTCATAAGTTTGGTCTTTTTATGGTGTCACACAATTCCTGCATATTCCATTCTTGTGATTTCTTAAATTTTTCATAATCTTTGCTTGAGTGGTCTAGTTCATCCATTTTATCTTCCAGTCTTGATACTCTGTTTTCCATTTCACTCATCCTATTGCTGAGGCTTTCTCTTGACATTTCTAATTGGCTTACTGATTGTTTCACTTCCTTCTTCATTTCAGCCTGAGTATTCTTCAATATTTCTAACTCTTTTCTGAATTCATTCGGAAGTTTATCCCTGTCTTCCTTCAGTTCTTTGATTTCTTTGTTGCGTGTTCTTTAAATTCAATGAATTCTTTTATCAGGTTTATAATTGTTCTTTTGAATTCCATATCCTGCATTATCTCTAGGGGATTCTCATTGTACTCCTCTAGAGGACTATTGGTATTTGATGGGGATATGTTATTTTGGTTTTTCATGTTAATTTTCTCTGTGATTTTGACATGTGAATTTTTTGTCATTTCTGATTCTTGTATGAGACTCAGGCCTTCAAGACTAGGTCTTCTTTTTGTGAACTTTATATGTCTTTGTGGTTTACGTTTTGGGCATGAAAAGCTGGTTCCTCTAAGCTTCTGGTTCTCTCTTTTGATTTTATATTGGAGTAGCCAGATTGCTTTTGTCTGCAGGAGTTGCCACAGAGGCTCAAGTCAGATGAGGATCAGATGCTCTCATGCATTCTCCTAAGGTCTGGATCCCTCCAGAAAGATTTGGCCTCAGGAATTTGGGGGTTTGACTGGCTTGGGAGCTGGGTCCAGGAAAGATCCTGGTCTAGGGCAGCTGGTGGCCATCCCACCCTGAGATGCAAAGGAAGATGGGGCCAGGAAGTGGCCCCAGAGCTCCTTGGGACTGCACTGATGATTTGGGTTGGTCTGGGTGCAAAGGATCAGGAAGAGGAAAGGTCAACCCTGGCTTCGAGGAAAGAGGCTGGTGTGTCATGCAGGCCCAGGGCAGTAGAGCGAGGTGATGGTGGGGCCAGGCCCAGAGTGCTCCTGGGGACCTGAAAAGGAACTGAGTTTGTCTGGTTGCAAAGGATCAGGAAGCAATGGTTGTTCCTCCGGTGCCTGGGTTGCCAAGACAAGGAATGGGAAAGGACCGAGGCTAGGAGGAGAGACTGGCAGGGGAGCCTGAAGGGTGAATGAGGCCTGGGGAGTCAAGTCGGGGAGGGTATGATCGACTTACCCCTGAGAGAGAGGCCTTTAAAATATTTCTTAAGATGTTTTCAGAGCTGATGAGAGGGCTCAACAATTGAAGATGCTTGCTGCCAAGTCTTGAGGATAACATGAGTTTCATCTCTGGAATCACATGGTGGAAAGGACTAGCCTACCGTACAAATTGTACTCTGACATCCACATGTGCCTTGCACACACACACACACACACACACACACACACACATGCACACACACACAATTACTAAATGTAATTTTAAAAGTATTCTCAAAAACCATATCTTCATATATATATATACACTGATCTCTAAGGTTTTCATAAGAAATTTAAATTCTTGCAAAGAATATATTTGCATATTAACATTTTAAAATAAATTACTAGTAATTAGACATATTAACATCACATGCCTCCTGACATGTTTTGTACAGCATACAAATTCTGTTGAAATTTTATTCTAATCCATTATTGAATTTAATCATGAAGAAATAGGTTAAAAAACAAAACTGGGCGATACTTTACAAAATAACTTATCTATATTCTTGAACACTATTAAAATTATGGAAAACAGAGAAAGATGGATGACTTTCCCAAATTCAAAGTGATTTTCTATGAACACACAATAATTGAACTCAGTGTGTGATGAGGAATTAGATTTTGGACCAGAAAAAGAAGACATGAGTCAGATTTCCACAATAGGATCTGTGCCTTCTATGAAATCAGTTTTACTGTGCTGATTCTCCTCTGTGCATTTAGGGTTATACATAAAGTTACTGTTAATATTAACTGAGAATCTAAAAATATTTGTATTTACTTCTTTTTTGTCTTTTTGAGACAGGGTCTCCCTGTAGCCCTAGCTGTCCTGCAACTCTATGTAGACCAGACTGACCTCTATCTCACAAAGATCAGTCTGCCTCTGCAGTGCTGGTACTAAAGGCTGTACCACCACACACAGCCTGTCTTTTTGTAATGTAATGTCTAAAATTACCTCAGAAAAAAAATTTTAAAAAAATCTGAGTCATTTTCTCTTTTGTTAACATTTGTATGTAATTAATCAAATGCACTTTTGATCAAATACACTTTTGATACACTTTTGGTAAATACATCTAACAATTGTAGAATTATGTGAAATAAAAAGGGCATATTTTTAAGATCTATATTAGCGGGTACTACTTAAAACCAGAGAGTTTTGGCATGAGTTTTCTCTCCCTTTCTCTTTCCTCTTTTTTCCCCTTGTTTGTCTTTCTTTTTCATAGTGCTGGTGACTGAACCAAGGGGCTGCACATGCTAGGCAGGTATTCTATCACTGAGCTACCTCCCCAGCCTTATTTTTATTTTGTTGTCTATAAAGGTAAGCATTGAAATTTCATGCTTATCCAATTGTAGTGGTGTGTGCTTGTGATGCCAATATATCGGGAGACAGAGGAAGGAGAATTGCCACAGGTAACAGGCCAGGCTACACTACATGGCAAGATCCTGTCTCAAAAATCCAAACTAAACCAAAGCAAAGCAAAGCAAAGCAAAACAAAACAAAACAAAAACAATTTCCTTATTTAAGTAAATTAAAAGATGTTAAAAGAAATTTATTTTCAAAGGACATTCTATGAACTTCTATTTTTATATCCCAAAGTTTTCTTGTTATAACAAAGGGGAATACCTGGGAATATGAATCCAGGTCCTCTGCAAGAGCAAACCAGTGCTTTTAACTTCTGAGCCATTTCTCAAGCCAGGCATTCGATTTTTTAATGTAGAAATTCATTGTTTAAATTTACAGATAGAAAGTATTAGAACAGGGGTGAGTGGGCCTGGGGGGATGGTGTGGGAAGAAAAGTGCTTGCTGTGCAAGTATGAGTTCAGATCTCTAGAACCCATGTTAAAAGCAGAAAATGGTGCTTCCAACTTGTAATTGAAGTCATGGATGGGTGGAGACCTACATATTTCTGAACTCACTGGCACGCCAGTCTAGCCAACTAGTGAGATCCAGGTTTAGTGAGAGACATATCTCAAAAAAAATTGTGGAGTGCAATTGAGGAGATTATCTGCATTGACCTTTGGTTTTCAGAGGCACATGTACACAAGAAAGTGTGCTAGCATGTGCGTGAGCATGCACACACACACACACACACACAGACACAAACAAAATTCAAAGTTCCCTTAATCTTCTAAAAATTTGTCAGGATTCTTGAAATGTTACTTAGCTACTCATTTGAATATATGTTCACAAAATACTGTTTTTTGATGCTTTGGTTCATGGTTTAATCACTGCAACAGAATGGAAATTAGGGCATCCATTTTATATAGGCACCATATTTATTTTCATTATTTATTCAACTGTTGATGGAAACCTAGGTTGGTTCCATTTCTTTGCTGTAGTGAATACAGCAGCAATAATCATGAACATGTCTATGTTAAGGTATGGAGTTCTCTGTGTGTATGTCCAGGAGTGAAATATCTAGGTCATGTGGCAATCCTGTTCTTAATTTTTTCGAGGAACCAAAAAACTGATCCCAATAATGGCTGTAGTAATTTGTACTCCCACCAGCAATGAATAAGGGTTCGTCTTTTTTTTTTTTCAATATTCTCCAACATCTTTTGTTAGATTTCTTGATAATATACTATTTTTAATTAAATAGTTGTGGGATTTTTTGCTTTGTAATCATTATATTAGGAGACATGCATACATTTCAACAGCTGCTTAAATTCTGATATCCAGATTTAAGAATATGACATATGACTTTAAATATTCAGTTAAAGCTATTCATCATAATTTGCTATGCCACCAACACTGAATTTCAGTTACTTTGGAACCCAAGTCAAATGGTCTAAAGTTAACCTGTGACATACCTAAGGAATATCTTCCTGGATTATAACATAAATTAGTTCATCACATGCAGGTCTCTTCACTTTAATTTTTAAGTACTTGGCTTTTGGAATCACTACTTAAGGGCTTCTCATGTTCCAAAGAGAAGAGAAAAAGAATTTAATAGGAAACAGGGACTAGTCAACATAAATAATGCTCTCAGAATTTCATATAATGTATTTTGATCACAATCAGACCCCCATCCCCTGTCCGCACTCTTCTACCTGCCTTTAATGTCTGCTATTAATTTGCTTTTTCATTTTCAAAGGCCTATCAAATTTAATTTTGTTATCCAAATGCTCTTGGGTGTGAGTTCATCCTTGGAGCCTATCCAGCATTATACCCTTAAAGAAAAGTGACTATCCCTCTACAAAGTTATCAATTGCCAATTCATCCTCAACTAGGCCTGGGATATTTACCCACCACCCAATGCATGCTGGAATTTTGTCTGGCTTGGGCTTACACTGGTTTTATGCTTGTCACAAGTGTCAAGGGTTCATATGTGCAACTACCGTGTTGTGTCCAGACAAAGCAGTTTCATCCTATTCATCTACTACTTCTTGCACTTAGAATCTTTCGGACCCCTTTTCTGCAATATCTCTGAACCTTGAGAGGAGAGAGTGTGATACAGGTGCCCCATTTAAAGCTGAGCACTCTGCAGTCTCTCGTTCTCTGCCTACTGAACAGTGGTCGGTCTATGTTTTAAAAGATGGCAGAGCAGAAGTGAATGCGTTCTAGAAGTACAAGCCCTTAAGTAGCAGCTTACAATGATAAACTTCCTTAGGTAGGTATGATTTCTATCACTAATAACATAGGTGAAATTATAAAATAGTTTTATCATGTGCTTAAAAATATTAATGAAATCTTTAGAATTTCTGAATTGGCTCATTAAAGTTACTGACGTTGTACACCATATAACATATTACTTTATGCCAGTTTTTTGTTTCTTTCTTTGTTTTTTTGTTTTTTATTTTAAGCGACCCGGATCAGACTTACTTAAAGGAATACACACACACCAACACACACACACACACACACACACACACACACACACACAGGCATATAATGTAATTTTAAAAACCAAATTTGGTAAATATATTTCAAAGGAAGGTAAAATTATCAATTACTTAATAGGTAAAGGGAATACAGCAAATGGCATTCTTTTCATGAATGCACATATGTATTTTAAATTCCGTGTTAAGTTTTTGGGAATAGCACATGGAAAATATGACCTAGGAATTTCAACAATATCTCCATAAAGTTAATTAAGCTTCATGGTCAGTCTTTTCTTGTTTCTTTAATAAAATGAAAATATTAATAAAATGTTTCTCATTAACATTTATGTAATTTTACTTTTCAATTAAAATTAAACATATTAATACTAAAGAGTAGAAAAACAATTTATAGATAAGTAAGATGATAATTGACTATGGCTAGGGTATATATTTTATGTAATGGATACAGAATTTTAACAATATTAGCACACATCAAGCATTAAAAAATAATCACATAATTTTTCCATGAGCTTTTGTCCAGTGTCAGTTAATATTTTTCTGTTTTACTAGTTAGCAATGCATATTTCAAAATATCCTTTCAGAAAACATTTTCCAATTTTCACACATCCAACATATTTAACTGATATTAAAATTATTTTTACACTTGACCAATTGATAAACACTTATTGATTAACATATAGACAGAGAATAAATTATAATGGACTGGGGCACTTTGAAACTGACTTCTGGAGATTGGGTACATTTTCTTTTGTTTATTCCATAATTATATATATATATATATATGTATATATATACACACACATATATATGTCTTATATCTTGTCTGCTCATGTCCCCTATCCATTAAAAATGAATAGTTGGTTTACTTCCTTATTATCCATAGAAATCTCTCTCTCTCTCTCTCTCTCTCTCTCTCTCTCTCTCTCTCTTTTCTTTTCTCTCTCTCTGTGTATAAAGGATCTTAACCCTTTGGCAACCATATATGTTTCAAGAGTTTTCCATCCTTTTAATTTCCTATTGATATATAATTTATACCAAAGCACTTGAGTAAGGAGGAAGAAATAATGTAGTATGACTCTTTGACTTCTTTAACTGTTACTCATGTGAATTTGTATAAATGTTTTAATATCACCACAATTTTCTAAATATTGGCAGTTTTAAGATATGCAGACATAAGTGTGCATATCTTAAAGAATTAAAAACGATATGTCTCTCTGATTTTTTTATGCTCATGTAATAGAAACAAGGCACTACAGTCTGCAGGAATTTAATTTCACATTGGACTTGGTGAATGAATGTATAATCTGTTATCAACACCATTAAGTATACTTTAATATGTGAAAAGGAAAAAAAGACTAATTCCAAAATATGTTTTTGTTTTAAATAGTAGAGCCATAAAGCATATGACTTTCCAATTAATAAAGCTATTTAAAAGGTGTTTTGGATATGAAGTTACTCCTAGAGCTGAGTGGATTACAGAGTGGGTGCTGAAACAGAACTAAAGCTAAAAAATGTTTTGAATTATCAAAAATATGAACTGAGTTTTAAAATGAGGGTAATATGATGAAATCAGTGGCAGCAAAGAGCTACAAAATATTAAATACTCCAAGCAAAATATTAAATAATATTAAAGCAAAATAGGGACATAAGTAAGTACTACAAGTACATTAGTATTCTGTGCATCTTTGCTCTAATACTTTTAATAAATTATTTCTGTTATGATATTGGTAGTTAACAATGGTATATTTAAACTCTGAGTTGAAATTATTTCTGTGGCAAATGAGTACAAGGCTGCTCATAATGATAGAAAACTTAAAGGAAACACGGGTGACTACAATAGTCTGGAAGAGTGGTGGGAAGACTAAAAATGCCTTGATGATGAAGACACAACGGTGAAAGGGATTTGGGCTGATACTTGACAGACATAGATCAATGCTCACCACTTAAGGTAAGAAAAGAACAGCAAGGAAAGAAAAGCCTGACAGATCACAGATAATATTTTTCTTGTTAACTAGAAGAATTTTGATGCATTAATAAAACTAGGGAGGCCCCAAGGGAAAATCCAGATGTGGTGGGCTAGAGAATTGCCACAAATTTGGCCCAGAACATATGGTTGTATGGGTACTAGAAGTCTTGCCAGACATCTTTCAGAAAGACATAAACTGAGCAGTGCATTCAGGATGAGGTATTGACTGTGGAATGTACCTTCTGATGTGACTTACTTCAAGTCATTGTTAAGTCATGGAAAAACCTAAAACCATGAGAAGAAAAACTAAGCAGAGGGTAACTTAAACAGACCAAGAAGTAGATATTAAAATTTTGTTTTTAGTATAGAATAAATTTTTATTTTCAGTATAAAATTCCCAAACATATCTGGAAAAGGGAAATTTCACAGATAACAAAGGAGATATAATGAATAGAGTATAAGTAGAGGAACTTATAAATGTGAGCTAGGGTGAATATGAAAAAAGGATATTATATTCTAGAGAAACAGGGTAATGGTGACAACTGCTGAAGAACCTTCAGTGGAGAAAATGACCATGGGAGCTGTCTTATTTCGGAAATTCATTGGTGGAAATGATGGGTGATGGTCAGAGCACTTTATTTTATTCTTTGAGAATTTCATACATATATACAGTGTCTACTGTTCATATCTATCAACCACATCCCCCAGCTACTCTTGGCTCAGAACTCCATGTCTCCCTCCCAACTTCATGTCTCCCACCTCCTCTTCCTCCTTTTCATCCTCCCTTTCTTCCTCTTCCTCTTTCTCCTTTAAAAAGAAATAAGATCAACTGAGTTCAAAATTATTGCCAGCCAAACGCATATGGGTGTATGGCCACCCACAGGAACATTATCAACTTACCAGGACCCACGGCCATGAATAAAACTGAATTTCCCATGTTGCCCAGAAACCATCAGCTGACAACAGCTTCTTATCTATCTAGTGGTGGGGCCTCAGGAGTTTTTCCCTCATTCCTGCTGAAATGTGGCCTCAGCACTTTTGATGTGCTGGAAGATTAAGAGAAAACCTTAATTACTTACTGCCTTAGCACATTGATATTAAATCGTGTATTCCTAAATGTGGAGAAAATCAATCATTATGGTCAATTTGAAAAACAATTTAAAAAAAAAAGATTTATAGGGCTTCATATTTTCCAACAAAAGTTATCAGATAAAAGAAAAACAAAAGGATGGAGAAGGGGGGAGGTGGCATATGGAGGGGAGAAAGGGGTAGGGGGTCTATGAAGCAGTCTATGAGACTGACAAGTGATGGAAATTGATGATATAGGCAACTTACATGGTCAGGTTGAGTCTCACTGAAATGACTGTCATGGTATGAGATTTGGGGACACCAGTCAAAACATCTGTGACTGGGGAGATAAAACAAGGTCAGGAAGACACATTTCACTATTAGCATGAGTGAGCATGGATTTCTGGTAAAGATGAAGAATTAAACATCTGTTTTGTTTTGCTTATTCCCCAAGTTCTATTAAAATAATAGTTAAGCGCTATAATTAAGACCCAAGTCTACAGTACAGTAAGGCGACAAAAATAGTGGCAGAAACTGTTGAAACTGAAAATCTGAGTGTCTGCGAGTTGATATTTCAGACTTAAGAATGTAGAACCCTAATCAGCAAGAATCCCAAGAAGCAATTAGTTTACATTGCAGATTCCTCCGGAGAACAAGACTGCCCTCCTGTTAATATTGGAAAACTTAGAAACTCAGACCACCAAATCCTTTCTTGAACCTCTCTAAGTTTGCAGTTTGTCTCTGCTAGAAACAGCACAACTGAGCAGTTTATTTTTTATTGAATTTTGCTGAAAATTATAGTGAAATAAAGCATACAGCAAAACCAGACTGAAATCCAAAGGAAAGATTTTTGGTACTTCTCTAGGGATAAGTCAAATGAAATATATCTACAACTAAAATCAAACATTCTACATAGCAGTGGTCCCACAAAGTCAGTCTATGTCAGGACCCACAACCAACATACCATTTTAGAGCTGTATTCCTAAATGTGTGCGTGAGACCTGTATATAAAAGCATGAGACAACTAGGAAGTGATTTTGACATGAAAGTTTCCCATAAAGATTTCATGTAAACAAAGTAACTTGCAGAAAAAAATTGAATATGCAGTAAGAATCTGAAATAATGGAAATGTTCACCTATAAATTTAGAGAGACAAAAAAATGTTATATCCATAAAGGAAAACTGTACAAATGATTTACAGGAAAATGAAATGGCCTTTGGCCAGATATAAATAACTTTATAGCAGAGATGAAAGAAAAAACTAAGGAAAACTCCCAGGAAATAAAATGAAAAACAAAAAAGACTAAACAATTAAAAACAAGTTAAATAATTGGTATAGCCTGCCTATTAATTGAATAATATGAATTCAAGAAAGGAAGGACCAAAGTAAGGACAGGAAGAAATTTTCAAGCAAATAGTTTGAGAAGTCCCCAGAGTTTCTTTGTGAGACTCTCAGTTGAAAGTGCATTGATTACTCAGTAAAATATATTCAAATCAAAAAGAAGAGTTTATGAGATGGCTTGGTGGATAAAGGCACTTATCAATAAGGCTAACATATTTAGCTTGACCCTTGGACCAACATGATGGAAAGACAGGCTCCTCCAAATTGTCTTTTGACTTTTGAGTGCTCACTATGACACATTCAAGTAAAAAGAGGATTTTACAGAAGAGACATTAGGGAACCCCAGACTGACAAGAAAGAAATATCTCAAGACAGAAGCCACATCCCAACTAATCACTGAAACTGGGAGAATGGTTTTCTCTAGGAGAGATTTATAAGGAATTGACTGTATGATTTACCTAATACATTTGAAGATATTATGAAAAAATACAAACAGCTTGGCTAGCACTTGAATTATAACTGGAAACAATATAAATGCCTAAATATATAGTTTATTTTAGAGAAGAGAAAATGTTGGTGAAGAAAGTGAAAGTACAATATATTGCATAGATGAGCTATAAATACTATTTTATGAGGCAAAGTGTTCTGATTAATGACATAAAAGAATTTAAATTCCAAGTTTTGGGAATTAGTTTATGCTTATAGTGGATATGGTAAAAATTTTATTAAATTTGGAACTATCACAGAGAACAATGTAGTCAATATTTAATAGGTGAAAAGTAAGAGGCACCAATATAATAAAAATTTATAGTGAAATGGAAGTAGTATTTATAATGCCTTAATAAATATAGTAACAGAAAAGTAGACTTAATTCATAATAGCTGTGCAAATTATTACACTTTCTAAATCTGGACCATATTCTAACTTTTTTTTTTTGAGACAGGGTCTCACTATGCATCCTTGGCTGACCTGAAACTCATTTTTTAGAACAGGTTGGTTTTGAATGCACAGAGATCCACCTACCTCTGCCTCCAGAGTGCTTGCGTTAAAGGCATGCAGCCTCACACTGGCTACCACACTGGCTCTATTTCTGAATTCAGTAAGAGCGGGCTAGAGATGGTACAGGAACATAAGAGAGCAGAGCAGTTTTTCAGTTGAAGGTTTAGTGGAAGAGAAACACAGATTGATGCCAGAGTCCAACTGTAGCTGTGCAGGAGTACCACAAAATAAATGAAATAGAAGCTCTAGGAAGAGTGTTTGAGAAACTGTGATCAAAGCCCAAGAACAATCAGCACTAGAAAATGCCATGAGTGGCTCATCTCTTCACCTGAGCACTAATGAAGATTCAAAAGGAAGAACTCAGTTTGGCAATTGATAGCACAAATATTGGAGGGAAGAGTGAATCACATGACTGAATGCAACGACCAAAAAACAGAGGAAGCTGAATATCTGCACTAAATTGCAAAAACGCCCTAGTTGAAGGCCCACTGAAAGAAATTTTAGCACTCAAACATACTTCCCCAAGAATTTACACCATCAATTCATAGGACTATATGTTGGTGATCTTCAAAAAGAGAGTTTACATGGAAACAGGTGGTTTCAGCATGTGAATAGAGTTAAAGAAGGCTAGACTTCCCTCTGTGTCAGGTGTCATGTGCTTTCTGCTAACATTTTAACTTCGAAGGTGGAGATACAGGCAAATGCAGATATTCTATGAGAAGGTCAGTCATGCAAACTAGTAAATTGAAACCTCTGTACCTCTTTCTAATACCATCTTTACATTTTTCTCATACTAGTGAAAACTAGAAAATTTTGAGATAAATATTGGCCATCTTGTTTTAGTTTATCTGGATAAAATTAGTGAAAACTAAAATAGCAAACTCGGGGGACAGTCATTGTGACTGAAAAGTCTGGTCAGATCTTTTTTTGTTTCACCTTATTTTTAATGGTTGTGACAAGGTCTCATGTAGTCTAGGGTGGCCTGGGACTCACTATCCAGTACAGGATGACTTTGAACTACTGATCCTCCTACCTCCATCTCTCAAGTGCTAGGATTTCAGCATGTGCCACCATGTCTGGCCTTGACCAGTGTGTTTACAATAGTGATGTGTGTGTGTGTGTGTGTGTGTGTGTGTGTGTGTGTTTATTTTGTCTTATCTATTTTCTAGTCTTGAGAAAACTCCCACAGGGAAAGAGAGAGGAAAGGGGAAAACAATGGGTTTTAGACTCTATCGTATGTGCTATTCTGAAAGTGTAAGCAAAAATTGGGTTTAAGGAATTCCTGAGAAATAAAAAGTATAGAATTCCAGTGTGGAAATTTTATAATCATTCTCCTAAAAAAATAACTATATTTTAGTTGCCCACAAAAAAAATCTACATACATAAGAACCACTGTGGAAAACGAACCATTGTGATGAAAGAAACAAAAAGAAATTAAATTCAAATCAGCGTATTTGCTTAATAGCTTAAGCCATTGCTAATGTTTATATATTGTAATATGAATTATAATGCCTGGATAATGAATTTTTTAAAAGTCATGAACATTTCAGCTTGTCTCACAACTCCTCATACTAAACAGATATGCAAATATTGTTAGGATGATTGTCTATTTTACAATAAGGTTAATTTTGGTAAAAGGCACATTAACTCCATAATCATAATAGAGCCAATCAAGACTGGTCTTGATAAAGAAAGCAACAAAGGTAAATGTTAAAGAAAAAAAATAGCCAATTTATGTAATTTAGGCCAATACAATAATTTTTGTTTTTAAATAAGAGGGTTGGATTCTTTTGGCCTGATATCATATGAAAAAGGGATAATTCCTTTCACATACCTTATTTTGAGGAATTATTAAAATGCATTCTGATTGTACATTATTGTGGGTATGAAGATAGTAGAGAATCTTGAAAATACATGGTGTCTATCTAGCTACTACCTGGCTTGTATTTTTATTTTTTTACAAATATGATAAAGTATAATAGGGCTATTTGATGGACTTAACTGATATATCAACCCAGTCAATATGGACAATGCATGCCTCACTTGTCTGTTTCTAACTTACAGGGGATAATTTTTTGCTTGATCAATCAGGATAATTGCTTTACATCTTCACTTCGCTTTCCTTGGTAGATATAATCAGAGGCCAGAAGGACTAAACCCACTTTGAACCCTTCAGGTGATTCAGAGGGCTTCTGTCTTGCATTTAGCTCTACAGAATGGTAATTCTTCTTTTGGGAATACTTGAAATTGAAGTAACTCAGTAGTTCAAGTGAAATATCTGTCAAGATTGTCTGATTCTACATTTTTTAAAACCTGGTATCGTTGTCATAATGCATTCAAGTCTTCTGCTCACAATGAATTTAAATGATTATGAGCAGATCTACAGTCCTAAAGCTCAGTGGAAGTTGCCAAATTATTTTATTTACTTTCTTTGTTTATAATTTTTTCCAAGAAGTTATTTTTCAAGTGTGGTCTAATAATTGCTTGTAATTGTCATATCTTTTTGTTTTATCTGCTTACACACACACACACACACACACACACACACACACACACACAGTGAAAATCCCATCCCATTAGCTTTATTACAGTGCTGAATTTAATTTTAAAAAGCTTTTTAATAGCTAACAATTGTCTCATCAGAAATATTACAGCTCTTCACAAATTCTCACCTTTTCTTTATTTGATAGATTATACTGGCAAGCAACAGTATATGGAATGAGTTGCATTTAAATACTATCCTTTTCTTCCTTTTTCCTCATGATGGTAAACCAATATCTGACTGCACATTTATTATATGTACATTTATTAAAATTTAAAAAGTCTTTCAAATCCAAACTATTTCTCCTACTATCCCATTATTAAATGTTTTGACTATAATTGTGAATTTGTAAGTGGATTTCTGAGAAATTCTAACTACAAAGTAGTTTGAAATAGTTCAAGATCATTGCCATTAGTGTTTCACATAACTACAGTTTGAAATTCCAATTTTATCCTGTTCTTTGATTATTATTGTTATACATGTGTACATTTATAAACACACACATTATAATGCACTGATTCCATATATATGTATATATAAAATATACTGATTCCATTTAGTGTTGCTCTTGTGTGCTTGTGTTTAGGGCTGCCCATTTGGGATTAGGTAACTTCTAGTCCCTGGAAAAAAAACTGATTATCTCTCCCTCAGCATCTATTGATTGCTTATAGCTCTTCATTCCCCCCATCCACCTTGGCATGTCAACTGGTTTTGTCATTATGCAGACCTCATTAGACTACCACGAAATTCCTTATTGTCAGATCCAGGCAATATATTAAATGGGAGGAAGTACTAGCCTTAAATTTACTTGACATTTACATTAGTTCTAGTCATGTTTCCTTTATCTTTACTTTAAATATTTGCATGTGATGAAACAAATCTATTTAAAGATTAGTTTAAATATAACTTACCTTTATTAAGAAAGCTTTATCTTTAGCTTTTAGGTCAAATTAGTTGCATTAAAGTATAATGCTATGAATAAAAAAGGAAACTTGGTTAATCTTGAAGAGCTTCCTGTGACAGAGTTGTGTCAAGAAGTCTTTGGTGTGTGGGGGTCAGAGATATACATATGGGAGCTTGTCTGGTTCATGGGTAGTTGGGACAATAATCAAAGCTTTCTCAGAATATTCAAAAGGTTATCATCAACAGAAATAAGAAGCAGGAAACTTAAACTCAAAATTTGTCCGTTGGAATTTGAATATTCAATCTGTGTCATTTTGTTTGCATTGTTTGCATTCATTTTATTTTTATAGATTGAGGAGTTTATGAGTCTTACTGTTCTAGAGTTTGAAGAGATCATTGTGGTAGCCAGGCAGCCAGAGAAGAAAGCGGAGAGCTCACATCTTCCAGCATGCACAGGTAGCAGCACATTCATTTTGTTTTTATTTAAATGAGTTTGGGGCTATTCTCTTTATCTCAATTAATATAAGACACAGTTAAAGTGTGACCTGTGAAATGATTTTTTTCCCACTTCCAAGGTAGAGATATTTTGTAATACTTTCCAAAGATAATTCAAGGCAATATTTGCTCAAGACCACAAGCTAGTTTGAGGCTCCAACAATAAAGCATGGAAGGAAGGCTTTCAGTCTGCACAGACCAACAGCAAAGAAACCATTTGATGGGTTATGGTAGAGCCAATTCCTTACTTGGATAATTCCAGTGGAAAATCCCTATTTAGCAGGTGGTTGTTGGTTGCAATTGATTCGACTTAAGCAGGAAAATCTGTCATTAAGGATGAGTTGGCAATGGCTGATTGGTCTAAAACAGCACTTACTGAGCTGAGTTTTGGTTTGTTTACATAAAAATCCAGAGCCCCACAAATGCCCCATTCTAATGGCTTCCCAACTAGTTATTTTAAAAGTACTTTTTGTCGTGGAAATGTGCTCAGGAATAGAATATTAATTTTTTCTCAATTGCTAGGATAATGTTTCCCTATGATAAAATGTGAATTAAAAAGCACTAAACACTGAGCCAGGATTTCTTACAATTCTAAAGAAAAAAAAATCCAAATAACTTATGGCATGACCTGCAAAAATGACTTAGATACTGATCATGTGTAACAATAACAATTATAGAAGAAGAAATCATGAACTTAAGAGGGAGTCGGGGGGTACAGGAATATTTGAAAAAGTAGAGGGAGGGGTGGAAATACTGCAAATACAGCATTCATATATGAAACACTCAAAAAGTAAAAAAAAAAAAAAAATTAATTAAAAAAGAATGGCCAAAATGCAGGGCTGGAGAGATGGTAAGAGAGCTTGTTGTTCTTACAAAGTTCAGAGTTCAAGTCCCAATATGCACATCCAGTAGCTCACAACCACTTGTTACTCTGGCTCCAGGGGATCTGATGCCCTCTCTGACCTCTCCTGGCATGTTCATACACGCACATACACACACACACACACACACACACACACACAAATGAGAATAAAAGTATGTCTTCTAAAAATTGTCAGGCAGGGCATGGTGTACATAGTGAGGTCTAGTTCAGCTGGAGCTGCAGGGAGACCTATCTCAGAAAACAAACAAACAAACAAACAATAAAAAAATTAGAAATAAAATTAAAAATAAAAACTGCCAAAAGACTCAGGTTATATTAAAATATCTTCTCAAAATGAAAATGTTCTGAGCTCTGTATATTTCCTCAAACTTGCTATTGTAATTTCCCCGGTAGGGATCATATTTGGAGAAAATAGCATAATTAATTTATTACAGATATTAATTTTGAAATTTTAGGATGAATTAAACATATTATCTTATTTTTTGTTTATGCTCTTCAATATATCATAATTTTCATCGTTTCCTTAAAAAAACAATTGAAATCAATAGTATAAATAGGACAGAGCACTTTACTTCTCATAACATATATGCTGTTGAGTGTGTTATCCTGTCTAGTCTTTTTGAGACATTTGCTTCCCATTTTTCATCTTGAAGTGTTTGGAAGTTAATGAAGCCTGCTGTCTCACTCCTGTCTTCAGAAAACACTTTTACTGAATAGGTTTTAATGGTGCATTCTAATCTCTGGTACAAATAATCAGCAGGGCGTACATTTTTGCCCTCATGCTTTATTATTTGAACATGTTTCTATATAGCTGGAAAAGGCTAGACCCCCATGGAATCTTATCTAAAAACTGCAGAGCACCGGAATGCATCGTATTATTGGTATTAATAAGATGAAAAATTAGCCACTGCAATAGACACTGAGAAATATTTCAAGTCATACTGAGAGGCTTTCTTTAGGAGGGAGCTAATGGAAAATAGAGCAGCAGGAAAATAGATCAGAGGAAGATTTTCAAAAGTGTGGTTATCCAACAAGGATTTTGGTGAATACTGGCTTACTATTGGACTAAATTGAAATGTGTGCATGTACATGGTATCTGTCTGTTTTATGTGTGTAAAAACACTGAAGTATTTGTCCACATGGAATAAATGATAAAGTTGATAACTGAAGTCATTTTAGGGTAAAGGTATAATGAGCAAGTCTAGGTGATTATTTTTCCTTGAGTTCTTTGTTGAATTCCCTCATTTATTTGCAATAATAGTAGAGTACTGAATTTAAGAAGTCAGATGAGTGGATTTTTACCTGACTGCAAATTAGATCAACATTCTAAATTATGTCACTACCTAAACAAGATCAAATAAAGATAAAAGAAAATCATTAGGGATTTTTTTCTTCAAAAACTGCTATTAAAAAACTCATTGCTGAAATCTTATAATTTTAGATTGATACTCTACATAACAAAATATATCAGGCAATCCCCAAATACATGTAGTCAAGGGGTAAAAGCAAAAGGAAATAGAAAGAACATAGTAAATCAAGACTAAAAGCATACTTTGAAGACTGTTTTCCACTTAGACTACAAATTAAGAATAATTTTACATATTTGATTTATCATCAGATTCTTCCTATACCTATAGGTATTTAATAAATGAATGCATTGCTTAAATGAATGAATTAATGATATCCAAGAAAAAAATTGAATATATTTCTCACTTTTGACCAAATAGAGATCTCATGTAAATGTTAATCAAAATGCTACTTCACATAGTTCAAAAGTGTTATACTATAGATTACCTATTAATTCAATTTCAAGGTGGGCAAGACTGACAGAAGAGTACTGTATCCTTCATGCTGTGAGATGTAAAATGGATCATCCATGAAGAACATTTGTAAGCTTTGTATCCATGGTAACAAACTGATTATTGGCTTGAGAAGTGATCTCCTAAAGCAAAAGATAAGAATAAATATATAAGTCTAGTGGTACCAAATATAAATAAAAAGGTAAATAATCATATTTTGAGCATGAGACTACTTTAAAAAAATATTTTTAGTGATTCTTTGAGATTTTCATACAATGTGCCATTATCAGATGCAGACCACCTCCCTCATCTTCATTCCCACCTTAATGCTCTTCCTTCAACTTCATGCCCTCTGTTATTATTTCATAAGGCCTAGGGTATTATTCTAATCTGTGTCCCCAGATGCTCTTGAGTATCCCCTAGAATCAGGGCAAATATATCCAGCATCATACCCTTAAAGGAAATGGCTCTCCTTCTTCCAGTAACAATTGCCAGAAGTTTTTCAGAGAAATTTGGGGCTTCTAGCCCAACTCCCCATCCTGCTGAGTCTTTTTTTCTGGTTTGTGATTATTCAGGTGTAGTAAATACTGTCACAAGGGCTATAGGTTTATGTGTACATTTGTCCTCTGGTATCCAGAAATGTTTTCTTTTTATTAATTTATCACCTCTGGCTTTTACAATCTTCCCACCCCCTCTTCTGCAATGATCCCTGAGTCTTAGAAGAGAGTGTGTGATAGTGGGGCTGAGCACTTCACAGTTTCTAATTTGCTGCAGGTTGATCAACTATGGGTCTCTATGTTAATCACCATTTGCTACAAGAAGAATCTTCTCTGGTGAGAACTGAGGGATGCATTAATCTGTGTGCATATGAATAATTCATTAGGTATTGGTTTAATACTATGTTCATTTGGCAGGATAATATTAGTAGATGCTTTCATTCAACTTGTGACCTGTCTAGTTCTAGGTTCTTTGCCCAAATAACAGTGTCAGGTACCAGCTCAATCTTGTGATGCCAGCCTTAAATCCAAAAAGAGAGTGGTTGGTAACTCCCTTAACATTTGTGCCACTATCACATCAGCTTTTTTATTAAGCACCCGAAGAGTGACAAAGAACTAGGCAAAGTACACTGAATCTCGGAGCTGATTTTCCATCTCCCTTAGCAATGAAAACATGGTTCATAATTCTAACAATTTGCAAAAGAGTATTTAAGGCTAGCAGAGGTATTCTCCTGCATGCAGATGCAAATGAGATTAAAGTGTCATTTGCTATTGAGAAGGAAAGAAGAATAAGTTCAATATCTGAGTTGCAAATGGGAAATTATATCCCTAAAGACTATAGAGAAGTGTGGGTGTGCTTCTCTAAATATATAATGGAAATGGCTGCATTTTCTGAGGCAACAGCAGAACCCAAACACTTTTATTCTGCAATATCTATACAGTCTATATTGGAAAGCTTAAAAGCAACTTTGACTCTCCCTTGATGTAACCCTAACTGTCAGTCACATACTGGTTTCACATCCAAAAAGGCTATAGAAAAGTGTTCATTGCAAATGTCAAACCTGATTCCTTACCTAGCATGAATAAGTGTTTTGTCTTTAGGATAGCTGTCTTTACTTTGTCTCATTTATTTTTTAATAACCATCAGTTATTTGGCACTATTAACCTTATTTCAAAGATTAGAAAGTCAACACTTAGAGTGGAAAATTTGTTTTCTCATGATGACCTAGCTACCATATAAGATAGTCAAGATTACAAATTAGACCATGTTCTAGTTTGATTTCACTGTTACTGTGATAAATATAGATCCAAACCAACTTGAGGAAAGGGTTTATCTCATCTTACACTTACATGAAACAGTTCATCACTTAAGGAAGTCAGGGTAGGAAGTAAACATAGGAACATGGAAAAGGGCACTGAAGCAGAGCCTACAGAGGAATACTGCTTACTGGCTTGCTCCCATATTCCACAGTTCACACTGCACACAGTGGCTGGGCCCTCCCACATCAACAAGCAATTTAGGAAAAGCCTCACACATATGACCACAGGAGAAAATTTCTCAATTAAGATTTCCCCTTCCTCCCTGGGCCTGCACGACCTGCAGGCCTCTCTCCATGCCTTGACTCCCCGAGCATCATTCACCCTCCCATCTCCCCTGCCAGTCCTCCTCCTAGCCTGGGTACTGTCCATTCCTTATCTTGGTGCCCCAGACACCTGGGGAACCATCACTGCTTCCTGATCCTTTGCAACCAGACCAACTCAGTTCCTTCTCAGTCCCAAGGAGCACTCTGAGCCTGGCCCCACCCTCTCCTCCCTCTACTTCCCTGGGCCTTCACGACACACCAGCCTCTTTTCTGGATGCCTGGGATGACCTTTCCTCTTCCTGATCCTTTGCATCCAGACCAACCCAACTCCTCAGTGCAGTACCCAGGAGCCCTTGGGGCTGCTTCCTGCCCCCATCTTCCTTTGCATTGCTGGGTGGCACGGCCACAAGCTGCCCTACCAGCATCTTTCCTGTTCCCAGCTCCCAGGCCAGTCCAATCCTCAAATTCCTGTGGCCAAAATCTGTCCTGGAGGGATCCAGACCTTAGGAGAAAGCCTGAGAGCATCAGATCATCATCTGAGTTGGAACTCTGTGGGAACTCCTGAAGACAAAAGCAATCTGGCCACTCCAATATAAAATCAAAAGAGAGAACCGGAAGCTTAGATGAACCAGCTTTTCATCATGCCCAGAAAGTAAACGACAAAGGCACATAAAGTTTATAAATAGAAGCAGACCTAAAATCAACAAAGGAAGGCTTGAGTCTCACACAAGAATCAGAAACTATGAAAGAAATTTACATGTCAAAATCACAGAGAAAAAATAGTAACATGAAAAACTAAAATAACAAAACCCCACCAAATAAAAATAGTCCTCCAGAGGAGTACACTGAGAACCCCCTAGAGAAAATGCAGGACATGGAACTCAAAGGAACAATTATAAACATGATAAACGAATTCAGTGAATTTAAAGAACACTCAAATAAAGAAATCAAAGAACTGAAGGAAGATAGGGATAAATTTCTGAATGAATTCATAAAAGAGCTATAAATATTGAAGACTACTCAGGTTGAAATGAAGAAGGAAGTGAAACACTCCATAAGCCAATTAGAAACAACAGGAGAAAGCCTTACCAAAAGGATTAATGAAATGGAAAACAGAGTATCAGGACTAAAAGATAAAGTGGACGAACTGGAACACTCAAGCAAAGACTATGAAAAATTTAAGAAATCTCAAGAATGGAATATGCAGGAATTGAGTGATACCATAAAAAGACCAAATC
>NW_008344194.1:2256778-2257888 GCF_000622305.1 Nannospalax galili | reverse complement strand
AGTGTAAAATATGAAAGCCAGAAGATCATGGACCAAACAAACAAGACCAGAAAAGAAACTCTCCACCACGGCACATCATAGTAAAAACACTAAATGTACAGAACAAAGAGACAATATTTAAAGCTGCAAAAGAGAAACAATAAGTCACATATAAAATAAAACCCATTAGTATTACAGCTGACTTTTCAGTGCAAACTATGAAAGCCAAAAGAGCCTGAAAGAAAGCATGCCCAGTTTTAAATGACCACAGATGCCAACCCAGATTAGTATACCCAGCCAAAAAGTCTATTATAGTCAAAGGGGAAAGAAAAATTTCCATGACAAAATTTGCTGAAGTAATTCATGTCCACAAAACCAGCCCTTCAGACAGTTCTGGAAGCTATACAAAGAGTGGAAGAAAGGAACAACTATACCCAAGGGGTTGCGGAAAGAAATTCAATGAAGGTATAACTGTGGAAAAGTACAGCTATATCACTAATGTAAACAGAAATAAAAATGACAGGATTAAATACTTACCTTTCATTAATAACTTTAAATACTAACAGACTAAACTCCCTAGTCAAAAGACATAGACTAGGTGAATGGATTAAGAAAAAACCCTATCTTTTTGTTATCAATGAGAAACTCATATAACTTTCAAGGACAGACACTATCTTAAAGTGAAAGGATGGAAAAAATATATACCAAGCAAATGGTACTAAGAAAAAAGCAGGTGTAGCAATGCTAATATCTGACAAAATAGACGTTAAGCAAAAACTATTCAGAAGAGATAAAGAGGGCCATGTTATTCTGATCAAAGGAACAATAAATCAAGAAGATATTACAATCATGAACATATATTCAACAAACTCTGGTGTGCCCAACTTCATAAAAACAATGCTACAGGACTTTAAGAACCAGATTAATCCAAACTCAGTAATAGTAGGGGACTTCAATACCCCACTGTCTCCATTAGATAGGTCAACAGGGCAGAGAGTTAACAGAAAGACATCTGAATTAAACAATACCATATATCAAATGGACTTAACAGACATCTATCAAGTTTTCCAGTAGAAAGGACATAATTTCTAGGCAGCACTCCAGTAACCTTCTCCAAAATCGACCATATAC
>NW_008344194.1:2254984-2256578 GCF_000622305.1 Nannospalax galili | reverse complement strand
ACATGAACTCATGGAGATTAACCATTAAACAACACACTCCTGAATGATGAATGGGACAGAGAAGAAATTAGAGAGAAATAAAAGTATTCCTGGAACTAAATGAAAAGGATAATACAATACAACAAAACCTCTGGGACACACTGAAAGTAGTCCTTAGAGAGAAGTTTATAGCTCTAAGTGCCATACATCAAAAAATCAGAAAGAACACAAATAAATGACTTAACGTTGCAACTCAAGACACTTGAAAAGCAACAGCAAAGGAAACCGACACCCAGCAGAGAAGAAGAAATTACAAAAATCAGGGCAGACATTAATGAAATTGAAATGAAGAAAATGATACAAAGAATCAACAAATCCAAGAGCTGCTTCTTTGAAAAGATTAACAAGATTGACAGACTGCTAGCCCAGTTAACCAAAAGAAAGAAAGCACTTCCAAATCAAAAAAATCAGAGATGAAAGGGAAACATCACAACATACACCAGAAAGATACAGAACATTATAAGGGAATACTTTAAAAACATATATGCTACTAAATTTGAAAACCTAAAAGAAACAGATGGATATCTAAAGGTATGGGAATCACCAAAACTAAACCAAGAAGAGATTAACACCTTAAACAGACACATAACACAAAAAGAAATTGAAATGGTAATACAAAACCTCCTGACTACAAAAAGCCCAGTATCAGATGGATTTACAGCAGAATTCTATCAGACATTTAAAGAAGATTTACATCCAATACTACTTAATTTATTCAAAAAGATAGAAAGGGAGGGTAAACCTCCAAATTCCTTCTATGAAACCAGCACCACTCTAAAACCAAAGCCAGGTAGATACAACCAAAAAAGAAAACTATAGACCCATATACTTAATGAACATAGATGCAAAAATTCTCAAAAAGATACTTGCAAACAGCATACAGACACACATCAAAAAGATCATCCACCACGAGCAAGTCAGCTTTATTGCAGAGATGCAGGCATGGTTCAATATACCTAAGCCAATAAACATCATAAATCATATAAATGGGCTCAAAGAGATGAACCACATAGTCACTCCAATAGATACAGAGAACATGCATTTATGTTCAAAGTTCTAGAGAGAATTGGACTGGAGGGAACATACCTCAACATAATTAAAGCCATATATCATAAGCTCACAGCCAACATCATTCTAAATGGAGAAAAACTGGAAACATTCCCATTGAAATCAGGAACCAGACAAGGCTGTTCACTATCTCCACTTCTCTTTAACCTAGTGCTTGCAACTCTTCCAAGAGCAACAAGACAAGAAAAGGAAATTGAAGGAGTAATAATTGGAAAAGAAGAGATCAAATTTTCCATTTTGCAGATGATATGATATTATATATAAGAGATACCAAAAATTCCACCAGAAAATTCCTAGAAATCATTAACACGTTCAATAAAGTGGCAGGTTACAAAATTAACCTACAAAAGTCTGAAGTCTTTCTATATACCAATAACAAGCAATCAGAGAAAGAGCACATGGAAACACTCCCCTTCACAACAGCTGCAAAAAATACCTTGGAATAAACCTGACCAAAGACATTAAAGACTACAGAAATCCTCCAGAT
>NW_008344194.1:2249836-2254908 GCF_000622305.1 Nannospalax galili | reverse complement strand
ATTTTTCACAGAATTGGAAAAAACTATCCTAAGATTCATATGGAAGCACAAAAGACCTCAGATAGCCAAAACAACCCTGAGCACTAAGAATAATGCCGGGGGATTACTGTACCAGATTTTATGCTGTATTACAGAAAACGACATGGTACTGGCACAAAAATAGACCCATAGATCAATGGAACAAAACTGATGACTCAAATATGAGTAAATGCAATTTCAGCCACCTGATATTTGACAAAGGGGCCAAGAACATTAACTAGAGGAAAGACAGCATGTTCAGCAAATGGTGCTGGCAAAACTGGATCTCCACCTGTAGAAGAATGAAACTAAAGCCCTATCTTTCATCTTGCACAAAAGTCAATTCCAAATAGCTCAAAGGCCTCAATGTAAAGCCTGAAACTCTGAAACTGTTAGAAAAAACATTGGGAAAAACCTACAAGATATAGGTGTAAGAAAGGATTGTATATACCAGACATCAATTGCTCAGGAAACAATGGCAAGAATTAACAAATGGGACCTCATTAAACTAAAAAGCTTCTGTACATCAAAGGAGGCAACCAGAGAAGCTAACAGAAAGCCCACAGAATGGGAGAAAATCTTCACCAGCCACATATCTGACAGTGGTTTAATATCCAGAACATATAGCGAACAGAAAAAACAGAGAATCAAGACAAGAAGTAACCCAATTAAAAGATGGACTAAGGAGCTGAACAGAGAGTTTTCAAAAGAAGAAGTAAAGATGGCTATGAAACATCTCAAAAGATGTTCAACATCACTAATAATCAGGGAAATGCAAAATAAAACCACTTTAAGATTGCACCTTACCCCAGTCATACTGGCTAAGATGAAGGAAACAAATGATACCAAATGTTGGAGAGGATGTGGGGAAAGGGGAACACTCATCCACTGCTGGTGGGGCTGCAAACTGGTTCAACTCCTATGAAAAGCCATGTGGAGCACTCTTAAAAAACTACAAAATAACCTACCATTTGACCCAGTTTTACCATTCCTTGGCATATAACCAAAGAACTCATCCTATTGCAGAGACACTTGTACATCCATGTTTGTTGCTGCTCTTTTCACAATAGCTAAGAGATGGAAGCAACCTAAGTGTCCCTCAATTGACAAGTGGATAATGAAAATGTGGTTCATTTATATGATGGAGTTTTACTCAGCAGTAAAGAAAGATGAAATCATGAAATTTGCAGGTAAATGGATGGAACTAGAAACTATTATACTAAGTGAAGTAACACAGACTCAGAAAAAAAATCGATATTAGTTCTCCCTTGTGGGAGGCTAGGCATGAGACCAACTGCGCAGGCGTACCCTGCTTCCTGTTGATGAGCAGGAAGACCCGCTGACCGGAAATCTTTCCCAGCAGCTAGAAACCAACAACACATCCACAGCTCCAATAGAAGGACACCAACAGGGACATAAGGGACCAATGGGAGGAGGGAAGGGGTATAAAGGAGATGTCTGTGTTCACAATAAACGAGCTCGCTTGCACATTGCCTAGTGAGTGTCCTGGAGTCTGTGTTGTTGACTTTGTGCCTACTTATCCCCTGCCCCCGCGAGGAGGAGGTCAAAGGGACCTTGGCTGCAACATCTGGCGCACAACGTGGTAGATGGACCCCGCGTTGATCTTGGTGATCTACACCCTTTTCATTTTTCTCTTCTGGATCATTATTTTTACAATCTGGTCTGCCGACTGCACCCACCCTGACCTTTCCTGCTCCTCTCGATCTATACTCTTCTCGGTGTCCCCTTGGGCTGTTTTCTCAGTAAGTTGACCCCTCTGTTATTTGTTCTTTCCCTTCAGTCTGGTGAGTGACCGAGGGCCATCTCCTCTTCTCCTTTGTCCACGTTTGTCTGTCCATAGGGCACATATCCTGAAAATTGGTTCGCCCGGCATCTTCACATAAGGACTGACCATCCAGGAGATGGAACCATGGACACCCTCCCAACAGGGTGTCCCATGACCGGAGACACCGTGTGGGTATATGGCCATGGCCTAACAAATCTCGGAAGTCCCCCACCAAGCACACTGATTCCTGGTTCCTAAACACCACCTTTTGCTCTTCTTCCTCCCTTACTTTCGCTTTTGGTTTCAGTATTTGCTTTCTTTCTCTCAAAACCAGTGACGCAACGACCAGTCAAATGCCCCTAGGGTGGTGGCTGGGCTCTTAAATTTGCGGGCAGGCTCCCTGTTGCTCGAAACTGTGAAATCCCCTTCCGCTTTCTCAGTAAGTCTGGTCAGAACGTTTCCTTTTTCAGCGCAGCTTCCTTTCTCTCACTTTTAAGTGTATTTTGTCTGTCTGTGCCCCCCTTTCCAGCCCCCTTCCCACGACATGGGCAACTCCCCTTCCCACTGCAAAGAGCCCCAAATTTCAGCCCTCAAATCCCTGCTTACGTCCTGTGGGATTGGGATTAAACAGTCACCTAGAGGGCTTTTGGACTGAGGCTTTGGTCCTTGCTCCATGGATCTCCCCCCAAATCATGTGGGATCCTGACGTGTGGATGCGGGTCCTCTTCCTAGCAAGGAAGCGGGAGGCTCAAGAAGGCAAAACACGACCTGCCCCTTTTGTCCCTATTTTGTTGGGCATCCTCAGTTCCATTAAAGCAGGCTCTACTAAGGAGATCCTTAAATCTTTTAATGACCACTGCCAAGACCAGAAAATGGTCATCCTTTCTATTCAGTCACTACCCACCTGGCCTGAAGATGTTGATTCTGATGTGAGGAATGATTCCCCACCCTCCCCTGCCAAACCGCCTCATTGTACAGATGTCTCCTCTCTCCACCAAGCACCTTCGACCCCCGCCGATTTATCCCTGGGGGGCGTTACAGACCCCCATGGCCCCTGCCTGGCCTCCTCCTTCCCCCGCTTGTGCTGCTAAGCTTCCTGACTACTCCCCTGACCATCCTAACCACATGTCTTTGTGGTTAACTTGGGCCCCGATGGGGCTCAACAGCCCTGGATTCCTACACTGGTGTCCGATCTATCCCTGGCCCATAAAGGCTGAAATGACAGTGGCCCTGACTCGCCTTATTTTGAACAGATCCTTAACTAATGGAGTCAGGCATTACAGACACATTATGACTGGCACCATCTTCTTAAAGCAGTTCTCGATCCCCCGACCTTCCTGACATGGAGGACTTCTTATCAAGATCTAGGTGAGGACCAAGCTAGGACCAATGCCCTCAATAACATGCCAGTCTCGCTTGATATGCTCCTGGGCCATGGAGCTTTTACCACCCCTGTAAGCCAGGCTCAGATTGGAGACCCGTTATTTTACACAAGTCCATCAGTTGGCCTTTCAGGCCCTTAAATCCTTCTCCGGGAAGGATCCCTCATCCTATTTCCATAATCTCATTCAAGCCCAGGGTGAATCCTTTACGGACTTCTTATCCTGGGCCACCACTGTGGTCCAATGCCATATCCCCTATGGCCCCCATCAAGACAGGCTTTTAAAGCAGCTGGTTTGGGAAGGCCTTAATCCACTGACTCACACTGACATTGCCCTGGTATGCATGGAAGGCATTAATAAATGGATCTCGGCCACCAGATATCTCGATTACACACTGAGACCCATTCAGGCGCTAACTGCTTCCCTTTCTGCCCTGCTCACTGACCGCTGCCCTCCTAATCAGCACCCCCCCGCCACTGGGTTTGCTGGGGTTGTGGTAGCCCTGGCCACTTATGCTGGGACTGTCCTAAAGGTTGTCCTAAGACTAAATGTATTACATCACAGGCTCATGGTCCAATAAATTTCTCAATTACACCATCCAATTGTGAGGACAAATTATTGTTCTCAATTGTACAAGAGCTCCAGTTATAGAATTAAATACCACATTCCTTGAACAGATCTGGGAAAATCTAAAGAAATTTTTTTGACCTGTCCTGGTTGGTCACTTCGGCCCTCTTGGGTTGCATAGCTATTGCATTAATCCTCTTGTTCAAGTGTCTTTTTCAGCACAGCCGTAGACAAAAGGCCTCCAACAAAGCCACCTTACAGATCCTCATGACCCTATGAAATCCCGATGGGGCCCACCTACTGAAGTATTCCAAGCCTGGTTCACCAAAATAAACAAAGCTTCGGCCAAATGCCACCTCCTAAGTGCTAGCCCACCACCCTGGCAGATCTCATGCTCTCTGAAGGACATATAGGTCAAAGCAAGTGGTCAATAATCCTCCAATAAGTCAACCTAAGACAGGATGGGCATGAGGCCAGATGCACACTCCAATGGCGGGTAAGGCTTACGTGTAGGGAGAACAGCCTAAGACAGACACAGCTTCATAAAAATGTCCTAAGACCTGACAGGACAGTTAGCCACTGCCTCCCCCAAGACTGCCAACAATTTAAAACAAAAAGGGTGGATTGTAGGAGGCTAGGCATGAGACCAACTGAGCAGGCACACCCTGCTTCCTGTTGATGAGCAAGAAGTCTCTGACCAGAAATCTGTCCCAGTAGCTAGAAACCAACAACACATGCACAGCTCCAATAGAAGTACACTAATGGGACATAAGGGACCAATGGGAGGAGGGAAGGGGGTATAAAGGAGATGCCTGTGTTCACAATAAACGAGCTCGCTTGCACATTGCCTAGTGAGTGTCCCAGAGTCTGGTTGTTGACTTTGCGCCTACTTATCCCCTGCCCCCTTGGGGAGGAGGTCAAAGGGACCTTGGCTACAACTCTCCCTCATATGTGGATCCTAGAACCAAACCCTGATAAGTGAGCATGTATCCAGACATAACTACAGGAACCAGGATAATGGAAAGGAACCTGGGAGATAAAGGAAAAGAAAGAACCTGAAAGGAAGAAGAGTAGGAAACAGGCCTTAATAAGGGAGATATGGATAAAAATTGGGATAGTTTTAAAGGAGGGGGGAGGGAAGTGTAAACAAGGAACCTAGGGGATAAAGGGAAAGAAGGAGCTCAAGAGAGGTAGGACCATAGGAGTAGGGTATTATTAAGGGAGAAAGGGGTTAAATGAAGGCACCTTAAGTGGGAAAACCATGATGGAGAGGTGAGAAAAATGTGAGAGATAAATAATGCCTAGCTAGTTTTGAAACC
>NW_008344194.1:2249255-2249652 GCF_000622305.1 Nannospalax galili | reverse complement strand
ATAATAATTTTGTCAGAGGGACATAAAGGACAGTTTTTGCTCCTTGCCCTCCTAGGTCAACTAGTTCCAGGGGACTATGAGCATCTCTCAAAATGTCTGGTAATTGTGCTGGTTCACCTGTCCTCTTGATAAAGGAGGCCGAGGAGACCCCACCAGATGGAATTGAACTAGTATCCAGTCTATAAAGAGGAGAATCAACACAGAGGAATCATTTCCTCCATGCTTCCAAGTGAAGCCAACCATGGTCAAGCAGGACCTTTGACTTATCTTCACACAGGTGGAACTGGTAAAAGAAAGGAGGCAGGGGCTCCTCCCAAGCCTATGCGACCCCTGAGGAACAACAGATCCTCAAACGACCTTAAGAGTAAAAATAAATTGGTTTATCTGGATGAACTGC
>NW_008344194.1:2177911-2249229 GCF_000622305.1 Nannospalax galili | reverse complement strand
GTATAACCAAAGATTAAAGGGGCCAATATAATTTCTTAAGAGTCCATATGCATAGCTAAAGGCTACATAACAAGCAACAATGCCAGATAGGAAATACCTTCTTTTGAGTTGTTTTCCAGGGTGGCCAAAGGGACTCCCAGATATTACCCCAGCATAGAACTGGGAAATGAACATCAAACCCCAATCTTATCTAAAGGAATATTGACAATGGATTGCTGCTAGATAAGGAACAGCTGACTCTCCTAAACAAAGACCTCTAGGTAGGCTGACTAGATTCACCAGAAGGGCAACTAGTGGGGAATGGCTGGGGGGTGCCAACAACAAAGTAGACAGTAGTAGGGATATCAGAGTATAAGGGCTCTAGCGGTGGGAGGGAGGCTGTGGGAGGGTGCCATCTGGGAAATGTGTGTGTAGTTGTATAAGGTGGTTTGGGATGTTCTGTGTGATAGATACACACACACACACACAAATCAACAAATTTAAAAAATGTATTATATTTGAGGAGGAAGCATGGCAATTTACATCATGCTAATTAGCAGAGGTGATAACCATTACCATTAAAATCTACCTGCTACTTTACAGACATACACAGGTGCCAAGGATCCAAGTGCAACCGAATGACTATTAATAATCATTTACATATAGATTAGAGATGCATGTGCCAACGTCTCCGTGTTAGTAGCAAAAACGAGTCTTTCTGCAAGGAACAATATATTCTAAAATGAAATGGAGATCTTTTTTAAAGGTTAAAAAACTCATTCAACTTTATGTCTGACAGGACTTATATTGAGTTCAATATTGTATAAATTTATTAATTCAACTGTGAACCTAGAAATTTACAGCCACTTGTGAATGAGATGTACTCTTGCTCTAGAGTGTGTTACTGAATATGTTAAAGCTGTAGTGAAATGCTTCTTCTAATCATGTAGTTATTAAAAATGTTTTTTAAATGATTAAAAAATAATAATTCTTCAAAGCATAAAAATTTACTCCTTAATAATTAATGGATCTGAAAAATATTACCATTGAAATATACCTGACGATTTTATATCCATGCTCAGATGCCAAGATCAGAAAGTAACCGAATGTGACTATTAATAATCAGATATATAGAGATTAGAAATGCATGTGCAAACATCTTAATGTCAGTTGCATTAAAAATGATTTTTTCTTTATGAAAATGTGTATTTTAATAATTAAATGGTGATCTTTTTTACAGGTTAAAACATCATTTAATTTATGTCTTATAGGGTTTATACTGAGTACAATATTGTATAACTGTAATATGTAATAATTCAACTGTAAACCTAAAAATTTACAGCCAATTTTGAAAGAGATGCATCTTAGCTCAGGAAATTGTTATTGAATATATCAATGCAGTTGTAATGAAATGCTTCTTCTAAGTATGTGGTTATTAAATAATTTAAAAAAATAAATAAAACAAAAACATTGTTCGAGAAAGAAAGAAAAAAAAAGATTTCCCCTTCCTTCGTGTGTCAAGTTGACATCTGAAGCTATTGCAGATCATAACAGTAGATATGATGGATTTTGAGTCATCTATATTTAGATATTAATGGGAGAAATATTTTGTTATAATAAATCATTTATCAAAGCTGTTGGAAAAACAAAAATTTTGAATATCTATATCATCCTGCTAGAATACAAAGAGATCACTAGGAAAGTATTTTAAGAGTAGACCTGAAGCCTCAAAAGCTTAGGAATATTTTCCTGGCCTATTGTATAATGCATGCCACAGATTTTGTGGCAAAGAACAAGTACATGAATTGTTTTGCCAGTCATAGTAAAGAAATAGCCAGGTCTAGGGGAATCAACCACAGAAATGGAAGTTGTCATTATAAGCACACAAATCTTTTGTTTTCATAGTTGGATGCCTTCTGCACACAACCACATAACATTTGAAAGAGCCTGAAAAACTAGATGTCATTCTGATAAAAATCCTCACATTGAGATGACTCTACATTGATGGCAACTGCCAAAGACAAAGAGAACAACTATACCTACCAGAAAGCTATGAACCACTGGCCAGGGCACCATGGGAATGAAGCTAAGAGGAAAAGTACTGTGTTCCCTTTACTTCTAGTCCTTAGGAATACATGTGTGTATGTGTGTGTGTGTGTGTGTGTGTGTGTGTGTGTGTGTGTGTGTGTGCACGTGTGCACTGAATAATTTTCATTTGGTGACTTAGGTAGCTTTATACATTGAATAGTTTTTTATTGTAGCAAATGACCCAATAGTAATTATTTATTCAGGAAGTCTCATCTTGATCACTGTCCACTGTGTTAAAGGGAATGAAATCAATGAGACTGTTAAAGATTTGAAAGTACACTTTTCATTGACAGACTTGCATTGATAATAAACCACTTTCTGTCAGAAGGGACTTATACACACAAATCGTTGGATACAACTAATCACATGTTCCCATTGAATCACAA
Organism: Nannospalax galili; assembly: GCF_000622305.1. Classification (NCBI taxonomy): domain Eukaryota; kingdom Metazoa; phylum Chordata; class Mammalia; order Rodentia; family Spalacidae; genus Nannospalax; species Nannospalax galili. Next base: position 2,246,776 of record NW_008344194.1, on the reverse strand, counting down.
GATTGTCAGGAAGTAACTATATTATGACAGGAAGTGAAGAAAACAGACAAAACCAACCAATAGCATCAATAACCAGAGCACATCTGTGGTCATTAACTGAACCTCAAGTGGAATGCATGTGTGAACCCACTATTTGCATGGAAAATGAGGAGTTCTAAGAAATGGAGCAGCTCCCAGTATTTCATTCATCCCAGTTTCAATCCATTAAGGTTCTGATTCCTATTCTCTTGTTAATGTCCGGTGTTCACAGGCTTAGGAAACTTCAAGTGATTTTCCTAAATAAAACCTTGTTGCAACTTCCTTCACCTTGATCATCACTGTCTAGACTTTTGGTTGTTTTTTGTGCTTTACCACTCTAATGTCTAAGAATAAGACCGTAGCTCTACACATGATATTTAGCAGGGATCTGGTAGAAGTATACAGTGAATCATATAGGCAACTTTTCATATTTTTTGAATTCATGTATACTAAAAGAGTATTAAATAAATTTTAATGAAATGCTTTTAAGAAGACTATATTTGAAGCATCATTGCATTTAATGAGTACACATTTTTTTTTGTCTTTTTGAGGCAGGGTCTCCCTGTAGCCCCAGCTGTCCTGGAACTCACTAGGTAGACCAGGCTGGCCTTGAACTCACAGTGATCTGCCTGCCTCTGCCTCTCGAGTGCTGGGACTAAAGGCATGCGCCACCACGCCCGGCCAGTACACATTTTTTTTTAAGGAGATATTTTTGCAAGGATTTTTGTTTGGATCAAGCATTCAAAACATGCTTATTTTATACTATTGCACAACTCAAGTTACTGCCTAACTCAAGTTAGGCTATAAACAGTTCAGGCACTCAATGAACAGATGTACTTAGTGGCTAGCATATTGATGGGTGCTATTCTAGATTTCCCAGACATATGAGTCTGCTTGTCCCCAGTTAAGGTTGCAATTTTTCTTTAATTTCAACTTGGACAAAGAGTCAGCATGCTAGTATGTTACAGTATATGTATGTTACACTTGTTATATAAGTAGCAAGTGAAAAAATAAATATTTTAAAATGGTATTCTGTTTCAATTTGTTATATAAATATGTACTTATTTATCCCACACATATTCAGTGTTAGGTTCTTTTCTAAGCACTGGGAAATTCAGCAGTGGCCAGATAGATAAAATTTTCATGTGGAGTTTAACTTCTAAGAGATTTGCTTTTATGCTGATGCCAAATAAAATTACAAAACTCACTAACAAAGTATCCCGTAAGTCAATAGTTTGTATTTTAGAAGAGTTTCTCATTTCTAATTATTTTCTCAGTTGGTGATCTCAGTAAGTCTATCTACTGTACATTGCGTGTTATTTTGACTGCTTGAGTTTTAACTGTAGCATCAGATACAGACTTCCTTTTGTCAAAAGCCTAAAGATTCTTTTTTTTAATTGAATTTTTGTGAATTTCATACAGAACATCTCAATCAACCTTAATCATTTTTATACTCCCTTCCCCACTGGTATCCTCCCATAGCCCCTCCTATAAAATTCATACATTCTGTCATTTGTCTTAAGGCCTATTGTGTCATTAGTGTACTCAGACCTCCCTCAGTGTAAGCTCACCTGCTGAGGTCTAGACAGCTTATATAAAGTCTCTTGCTTTAGGAAGATTAGCTGTTCCTTACCCAGCAGTAATCAGTTGCCAATATTTCTTTAACTAAGATTAGGGTCAGCTGTCCATTTCCCCAGGCAAATTCTGGGTTGTCTGAGTTTGCATGGATCCTGTTTATGCTGACGTTATTCCTGTAGGTTCATATGAACAGGGTCCCAGAAGCTTGTAGGACTCTAGTTACATATGGTTGTGCACCTCCTCCCTGGCTCTTACAATCTTTCTGCCCCCTCTTCCACAAAGGTCCCTGAGCCCTGGATGGGTATAGTGTAATATAGGAGTCCTGTCCAAGGACCAGCTTTCTGTAGACTCTTAGTCTATGTACTTTGACCATTTGTGTCTTTTTGTGCTCCTGGCCCTCTGTTGCATGAGGGAGTTTCATTAATAAGAATTGAGATACTCATTATTGTCTTCTTTACCCCTTGTTCTATATTCCATGAGCCCTAGGAGTAGAGGTTGCATTATAGATGTGCCACTTAGACTTCGGAAATTTGCAGACAATGTTTGCGTGTGACCAATTTTGGTACTCTGTAATAGTCTCTGTCTGATGCAAAAGAAGCTTCTTGATGAATGGTGACTGGGATATTTGTCTGTAAATATAAAGATACATATTTTGCACATAGTACGAAATTACATTAGTCTAGGGATATGACAGTTTGGGGGTTTTCTCTAAAATCTATGACCTCTCCAGCAATGTGAATTTGGCTGTGTTTATAGCACCATCATAAGTGTCCTCCCATTGAGTGGGCTTTTTGTCCAATTAGGTAGCTGTTGATTGCCCCCAAATAAAGTGCCACTACTGCGCCAATGTTATACATTGTGCAGGTCATTGATGTGGTTAATTGGTCTTGAAGCAGGTGTTGGACCATTGATTATTCTCCCTTGGCACCTTGTATAGTGTCTTCCAAAGCTATGACAGCTAGCCTTCAGGGGAAGTTGTTTCCAGGTCAGTTCCAGGTTCATTACTCCAAATCCTGTTTCTGAAGTTTGTCCCGTCTTCAGCAATAGGGTCTTACCTTCAAGTTCTGGGAGTCAATCAAGGGCTGTGGCAATAGCTTGTGTAATTTTGGGAGCCTTTTGAACCACTCTGGCCAACAACTCAAAGGGAGGCTTCTCCTGTCTGGCACTGTGTCTTATTATGTAGCCTGTAGATATTGTAAGTGTAATTTGTTATTAGGTTGTTGGACTAATATGATTTACTCTGATTTTTTACACTATCGAGGCATTATTTATATCTCCTCTCTCTCTCTATCTCTCACTGTTTAACCCTTCCATCATGGTTTTAAGAGTTCTCTACACTACTTTTCATTGGGGTTGCTCGAGTTTGCAGTCCCACCAACAGTGGATGAGCATTCCCCATTTCCCCACATCCTCTCCAGCATTTGATATAATTTGTTCTCTTGATCTTAGCCGGTCTGTCTGGGGTAAAATGAAATAGTAAAGTGGTTTTAATTTGCATTTCCTTAATTACTAATAATGTTGAACACTTTTTATGATGTTTCTTAGCCATCTTTATTTCTTCTTTTGAGAAATCACCCATCTTATTTAATTGTTCTAAATTTTTATTGAATTTTTGGGATTTTTATACAAAATATTTGATGGCATTTAGATCCTCTGCCCTATCCCTACCTCCTATTACTGCTTCCACTCAATTTAATGTACTCTATTATATGGCCTATAGAGTCTGATTTGCATGCCCCAATGACTTTCAGTTTAGGTTTATCCACTGGAGTTTGGTTAGCCTACCAAGAGACTCATCCTTGAAAGAGGCTATCTCTCCTCGTTCCAGCAATCATCCGTTGCCAAAAGTTCCTTAGGTTGGGTTCATATTTCTTACCCACTTCCCCATGTCTATGATGGAACTTGTCTGGTTTGAGCTTCTACAAGACTTGTCCATACTGTCACTATTGCTGTGACTTCACATGAGTAACTGACCAGCTGTCGAGAAGTTTGTTTTCTCATGGTCATGTACCATCTCTGAATCTTAAAATTGTTTTACTTCCTCTTCCAGAATGATCCCTGAATTCTGGGAGGCAGAAGTTTGATGGAGGTTTCCTATTCAGAGATAAGCACTCTGTAGCCTCTTGTTCTCTGCAAATTGGTCAATTGTGGGTTTCTGAGTTAATCACCATCTGCTACATATGAAAATTTCTTTGGTGAGAGTTAAGAGATGCATTCATCTTATGGTTAGATAGGCTTCATTAAAAATGTGTAATTCAGGGCTGCTTCAAAGACACTTATCTTTTGTATTTGAACAGTTGTGGAATTCTAAAACAGTCTCCATCTTTTGCAAAGAGACACTTCTTTGATGAGTGGTAAGAGATACACTTGTCTGTAAATATGAGGATGCATATTTAGAACACAATAAAAAATTATGTTTGCTAGGGATGTGGTAAAAGTAGGGTTTTCCTTAGGATCTATGACTTCTTCAGCCATATGTATTTGGCTATGTTTACAGCACCACACATAAGTTTCCTCCCATTGAGAGGGCTTTAAGTTCAATTAGACAGGTATTGACTGCCCAGAAGATAAAAGTACCACTACTGTACCAATAGAGATAATTTTCTGGGCCAGTCATTGTTGTTTATTAGATTTTACAGCTGGGTATGACTGTTGATTGGTTTTTCCCCCTTGGCAGCATATCTTCATGGTGGAGGCTTCCAGGTCAGTTACAGCTGGATGACTCTAAGTCTTCTGTCAGAAGTATGGACTACCTTCAACAATAGGGCCTTACCTTCAATTCTGGGAGATAATCAAGGGCTGTGGCAATAGCTTGTGTTACTTTTGGAGTTTCTTGGAGCACCCTGAGTAGCAATTGGAAGGGAGGGTTCCCTGCCAATTATAATATTATAATACAGCTTTCAACTATTCACATCCATGAACATAGGTCACTTGTTTTCTGAATCTGTGTTACTTCACTTAATGTAACAGTTTCTAATTCCATCCACTAAACAGAAAATGTTATGATTTTGTTTTTCCTTGCTGCTGAATAAGACTCCATTGTGTAAATGCACCATGTTTTCATTAGGCATTTATCAGTTGAAGGACATTTAAGTTGTTTCTATTTCTTAGCTATATTGAAAAGAGGAGCAACAAACATAGATGTATAAGTATCTCTACAGTAGGAAGAGTTGAGTACATGCCAAGGAATTGTATAACCAGGTCATATGGTAGATGTATTTTGATTTTTTAAGCATTCCCCACATTGATTTCCACAGTGGTTGTACCAGTTTGCAATCCCACCAGCATGGACTGAAGGTTCCCTTTTCTTCTATTATCACCAGCATTTGGTGTCATTTGCTCTATTAATCTTAGCCATTCTGACGGGGGTAAGATGAAATCTTAAAGAAGTTTTGATTTACATTTCCTTAATTACTAAGGATGTAGAACACTTTTTAAAAGCTGTTTTTTAACCATTGTTATTTAATCTTTTCAGAGCTCTCTGTTCAGATCCATAGTCCAGTTTTTTAGTTAGGTCAACTGTTTTCTTGCTTCTTTGTTTTTCTTTATTTCTTTGTATATTTTAGACTTTAATCCTTTCTCAGAGCTGGTAATGATTTTCTCCCACTCTGTAGGCTTTTTCTTTACTTGATTAGTTATATCTTTTGCTTTTCAAAGCTGCTTTATTTGCTGAGATTCTAATTGTCAATTATTGACCTAATTCCTGAGTGACTAATGTCTGATTTAGAAAGTTCTTTCTTCCACCTATATCTTGAAAGGTACTGCCAATGTTTTCTTCTAACAGTTTTAGCATATCAGACTTCACACTAAGGTCTTTGATCTGTTTGGAGTTGTCTTTTGTGCAGGGTGATAGATGAGGGTCTAAATTTAATTCTTCTATACATGGAGATTCAATTTTGACAGCAGCATTGGTTAAATATGCTGTCTTTCCTGCAACTGTGGTGAGTCACCTGTCCTCTTGATCAAGGACGTCATGGAGACCCCACCAGATGGACTTGAACCAGTGTCCAGTCTACAAAGTAGAGGGTCAACACAGAGTAAACATTTCCTCCATGCTTCCAAGTGAAGCCAGCCAAGGTTGAGCAGAACCTTTGACTTATCTTCACATAAATGGAACTGGTGGAGGAAAGGAGCCAAGGTCTCCTCCCAAGCTCATGTAATCCTTGAGGAACAGATTCTCGAATGACCTTAAGAATAAAAATAAATTGGTTTATTTGGGCCAACTGTATGGTCTTAAACACTCAAAAGGAAAGTACAACCAAAGAATAAAGTGATCAGTATATTTCTTTAAGAGTCCATATGTATAGCTAAAGGTTACATAACAAGAAACAATTCCAGACAGGAGATACCTTCCTTTGAGTTGTGGCCAGGGTGGCCCAAGAGACTACCAGACAATAACCCAGCATAGAACTTGGAAAATGAACAACAGACCCCAATCTTTTCTAAAGGAATGTTGGCAACTGATTGCTGCTAGGTGAGGAACAGCTGATCTTCCTAAAACAAGGAACTCTAGACAGGCTGACTAGACTCAGCAGATGGATAAGCACTGGGGAATGACTGAGGGCACTGATGACACAGTGGACAGTAACAGGGATGACAGAGCATATGGGCTCCAGCGGGGGAAGGGGGACATGAGAGGCTGTCACTTGGGATGTGGGTATAAAAATGAATAAGATTGCTTGGGATGTTCTGTACGAAATACACACAAAAAACAATCCATAAAAAGGAGCTATATTTGAGGAAGAAGCATAAAAATTTAATTAATAGGTATTAAAAACATTACCATTGAAATCTACCTGATAACTTTAGATTCATGCTTAGGTGCCAAGGATCTCAGAAAGTAACAGATTGTGACTAGTAATAATCAGATATATAGAGATTAGAGATGCATGTGTAAACATCTAAGTATTAGTTGCATTAAAAATGGGTTTTTCTATATGAAACTGTATTTTAAAATGAAATGGAGATCTATTTTTAAAGGTTAAAACCTCATTCAAATTTATGACTTATAGGATTTATACTGAGTACAATAATGTATAACTGTATTAATTCAACACTGTGAGCCTGAGAATTTACAGTCATTTTTGAAAGAGACACATCTTTGCTCTGGAAACTGTTATTGGCTGTGTTAATGCTGTTGTAATTAAATGCGTCTGCACATCTTCAAGCAGGCACAGGAAGCAGAGGGAGTGAATTGGAATGGGCCATGGATATGGACTCTCTAAGCCCTCCCCCAGTGACATGTTTTCTCCAGCAAGTTCACACCTCCTGAACCGCTGCAAAAACCCCCACCATTTGGACCCTATGGGGGACAATAGTCTTTCAAATCACCATAGTATATACATAATGACATGCTTCATTTCGAACTGCTGATAAATGGTCATTTTCTCTTAAATCACTTCTTTATCCTTTTTCTTAAGGATGTGAAAGTATCAGCTTATGTGTTCTTTATCTATCCATCAACCAAAGCATAGACTTTTATTTCAAATATTTTTTTCAATATATTATTCCCTATCTTCGAGTTGCAGTACTCCTTTCCCATCTGTGGCTTCAATTTCCATGATTTTAATGTATGAAAGTAAGCCAAAGTCCAAAAATACTAATTGTCTGATTCTTAAAAGAAAAAGATGGTATTCATACAAGTTTTAATATCATACACCATTAACTGTTATTTTATATTGTCATTAATTTCTTGCTGTGTATAATATGTAAAGTTTACTATAAGAATATATGCTTGTGAAAAATCAAATATATAAAGAATTTGATACTATCTTATGTTTCAGGAATCTACCACTTATCATGGAATATATCCTCCACAAATAAGGGGGCATTATGTTATTTTTGTTTTCTTTTCATATTTTGGAATATATTTTTTATTTTAATAAATTACATTTGGAAATTATTTTTAAGAACATAAACTTTAACCTAAGAAATTAACCCAATTGTTATGATTTCAGGCAACTGCCTCTTCACCTAGATGATAAGCTTATGAAGGGAATGGATATTATCGTCTTTATATTTGATCAGACATTCTTGTGTTATTTGAGAGACTATCCAGAAAGGCCTCCTTTAGAGTGACTAATGAATAAGTAATCAACCGCTCCTCACAAAGTAAGTAAAGGGGAATTTAGGAAAATATGAATCATTCTGAGGAGATGAATGGAGTCAAGTAATATTAGATGACATAAATTTCCCCTTATCAGAGGAATTAGACTCACAGTGAATTTGTGTCTGTTGTGAACACAATCAATCCTTCATTTTGAATTAGAAGGTATTTCAATTGTAATACTGAACTAGCTTTTAAAAGTAAAATTAATAGCATGTGATTTGCCAGATTTTTTAATGCTTTCATTATTTTGATGCATGTTTATATTGGACACTGCTTATTGACTCTTCCTAAAATTTTCATGCTTAAATGTATTATACTTCTGTAAGATGTAAAATAAACAGGGATTGTGTCCTTTCTATTTACTTCCAGCACCTGATTATACTGGTATTGCCCTCTTTGTTTTCTTTAAATTTCTTTTTTACCTACTTAAATGCCAACATAACAGAAACTCAATTGCATTTTAATTTACACTTCTTGAGTGACTAATGAGAAGAACATGCTACAACTTTTCATTGACCACTGAGGTATCTTCTTTGTAAAGTACTTGTTTACATCTTTTAGGTATTCTATTAGGTCATCTTTATTATTTTTTAGTTACCAAATTAGAGGAGGCCTATTGAGTCTTAAATTTGTATACAATTTAGAGGATCCAGGGTACACTTTGTAAACAGCTAGTTCTTTTGTGTGTTATTCACCTTAAATCTTTTTTGATTTATTTTTATTTCATGTTTGTGAGTGTTACATCTGCAAGTATGTAAGTGTATTCATGCCCTGCAATACACTCACATAAGCCAGAAGAGTGCACTGGATCTCTGGAATTGAACTTACAGTAGGTCATTAGCCACTATGTGGATACTGGGATTTGAACCTGGGTCCTTTGCAAGAGCAGGCAATGTTCTTAATTGCTGAGCCACTCTCCAGTCCCATTATTTACCTTAAGAATAACTTTAAAATGCTTATTTGTGCAAATTGAAGTATTTTCTTTCTTCCCTTTTATAGGCTTTCAGTCTGCTTCTACTAAACTCAATTGCATTTCTTACTCATGTACTTTCTTGATCTGTTGTTGAGCAGGAATCTCAGAAAGGGTAAAAACTCACGTGCAGCAGTTTCTTGGTTGAGGTAGATCTGAGCTGCCTTTCCCAGATTAGCAGGAGCCACATGCCTTGATGCAACTGCCTGCGGTTCACTTTCAAACACTTTCATGAAGTTCTTGTTTGATATTTTGTTCTTGTAAACTATAAATACGGGAGCTATTGTATATTCTCTTATACAATTATAAGAAATGAATTTTATTTACTTATAGCAAATACCTGATATCACTAAAGATTTAAAATGGACTAAGCTCAAAATATGTGAATGGATTTAATAAGGGCCATAGGTCAGCACATGGTTCCATTTGTTGAAAACCTCCAACTGAATACATTCATTGTTCTTGTATTAAGATGAAAGCAATGGTTCTAGACACCATCACTATCTTCAAGAAATAAACTTACACCTCCAAGTGTTTCTCCTCACTGCCTCAATATTTCCCAGTGCTGTTTCTGATTTAGGTTTGGTGAGAAAGGTATAGGGTGAGATGAGAGGTACAGGAACATTTTGTTTCTCCTGCTTCATTGCTTCAAGCAACTGCCATAGAAACCTTAAGGTCACAGGTACAGCTCCCAAGTGCAAAGTACACGATAAAATCCCCCTATATGTGTAAAGCTTACTGAAGTGACATCTTTCACCTTAGGAAGAAAATTGTCACTGTTGTGAATATGATGACGGATATTTCCACTGATAGTCAATCCACAGAAATCAACTTTAAAGTTGCAGGAAAGAATTGTAGGTAATGCCTTGGTTATTACAGAGTAATCACAGGCCAGCAAGCTAGAAGCTCTCAGTAGACTGAAAACAACTGAATGAAGAATGATGTTAAATTAATGATGTTAAGTATGACAAGGGTTAGAACAAAACTATTTAAATTTCTCAACTACAAAATCCACAGGAATAGACTGTTACACCCTTGTGTTTAATTAAGCACTGCTGAATGCTGGTCCTTGGACAGGATTCCTTTATTAAACTTCTCCCACCCAAGGCTCAGGGACCATTATGGAAGAGGGGATGGAAAGATTGCAAGAGCCAGGGAGGAAGTGCACAACCATATGGAAACAGAGTCCTACAAGCTCTTGGGAAACTGCTCATATGATTCTATGGCAATGGGGTCAGCATACACATGTCCCATGCAAACTCAGGCCGACAATAACCCAGCATAGAACTGGGAAAATGCACTGCAGACCTCAGTCTTACCTGAAGGAATGTTGGCAACTGATTGCTGCTAGATGAAGAAGAACTGATCTTCCTAATACAAGGGACTCTAGATAGTCTGAGTAGACTTAGTGGATGGACTTGAACTGGGGAATAACTGGGGACACTGACAACCTAGTGGGCCTTAGCAAGGATGACTGAGTACATAGGCTCCAGTGGGTAGGGGGAGCTGCTGTGGGAGGGTGCCAGTGGGGACAGGAGTATAAAGATGATTAAGATTATTTGAACTGTTCTGTATGAAACACACAAAAAAATTCTTTTTTTTTTTATTAAAAAAAAAGAAGCCAAATGTAGGGCTGGCAAGATGGTTCAGAGGGTAAAGGTGCATCTCCACACACATGTTATGGCAGGTGCACACACACACACACACACACACCAGTAAAAATAATAATGTAATCAATAATGTTTTAAAAAGAAGCATAGTGTCTGATCAAGAAATAAATAGCAAATGCCTACTAATGATAAGCAGAAACAACCTTCAGAGGTTGTCTCATTCAATTCAATCCCAACTATTTGTGAAGTAAACATTCACATTTATCAGTGAGAAACTTGACACTGGAATCTTTCTAATGTAACCAAGGCCTTTGTGGCCTCAGAGACTACGCTGGGATTTAAGCTCAGAGGCTCATGAACTCCAAAATCCTTATCGTCACATAAACATTTCATAACAATTGACAGATGTGAGGTTTCCTAATATCACTTGGTTGCACACTCTCAATTGTATCATAAAGAAAAGACTTTTAGGGTTGTTTAAAAAATGGTGGGAATACTAGGAATGCAAATTGGTGAAACCACTATGCACAAAACACGGTTCAGTAATTTTACTTCTTGGTATACACCACAAAGAATTGAAAGCATGGTCTAGAAGAGATATTTTTAAGCTCTTGTTCTTAACAGCATTAGCAAAGGCTAAATGGTAGAAGATATCCAAATGTTCATTGATGGATATGTGGATTGCAATGTAGTATATTTCTAGACAACAGAATACTATTAAAATATAAAAATGAAGGAAAGTCTGACATATGCAATAATATAGGTGAAAACTGTACATTCTCCTAATTACATAAATATATTGTGTGATTTCACTAAAATGAGGTACTTACAACAGTCAAATTTATGGAGGCAGAAAGTACAATGGTGGTGTCTAGAGGTTGGGCAGGGAGAAAAATCCAGGAGTTGGTTAACAGGTAGAAGGCTTCAGTTTCCATATTTCAAAAGATCTTTGCATAGTGGATATACAATGTGAATTTACTTATGAATATGAATTTATTAACCTTTGTTTAAAAGTGAGATAGCTTTCTATATGCTGTTTTTGTTTTGCTATAACTTAAGAATTGAGTAGTATTTTTTAAAAAATTACCATACTGCTTACTTTCATTTTATGTGATCGATAAATACTAGTAACTCTTGATTTTGTCTACTAGTTTCTTTTTGGCTTGGTTAATTTTATTCAGGTCTCAGAATTTGCTGGAACTGAGTGAAACAACTAAATTGAATTTCTGAAACATCAACCATGAATATTTCAATAAATTGCCTTTATGTCTGTTAAATCTCTCATGTTTTTAACATCATTTTTTAACTCCCTCAGCAATTACACACATAAAAAATCAATTTTCAACTGAAATTATTATATGGATATAGTTCCCTATAAGTAAATTGGAGATAGCAAGTAGTGACAAAAAGAAGACTACAGAAGAAAATTGAGGACACCATTTTAATATGAAATATCTAAAAAAAAAATCAGGTTTATATTCCATAGATATTTAGGGCTTGATGTGATCAGCTGGAGCAAAAATATCTCATGTCAACTTCCTTGGTTTGCCAGGTAAAGTGTTTCACAAGTTTACAAGTTAGGAACGTCATTAAATGTCATGAACATGCTTATTCAGGACACTTTTCAGCAACACCCCAGGGTCAGCATCTGATAATATTGTTCATCTCTGATCACAGAGCATATTAATTACTTTTCTGTTGCTTTGATAAAGCACTATGACCAAGGCAACTTATTGAAGGAAGAGTTGATTGGACTTACAGTTCCAGAGGGATAAATGTCTAACATGGGGGTGGGGTGTGGCAGGAGGAAGCGCAAGCAGAAAGCTGAGAGCTCACGCCTTCAGGTAGGCACAGGAAGTAGAGAGAGAAACTGGACATGGGAGATGGCTATGAACTTTTCAAGTCCACCCACAATGACATGCTTCCTCCAGCAAGGCCATACCTCCTAAACCTCCACAAGCTGCAACACCAGTTGGGGCCAAGTATTCAGTCTATGGGGAACATTTCTCATTCAAACCACCACACGTGATTTTTGCTACATATCTGGTTCATATGCTATCCCAAGAAATTGAAATAAAACCACATCTTAAAAGAAATTTCAAAACTTTTTAAAAACATAAGACTTATTTACATATTTTAAACTGATTTTAACAACTGCTATTTGTGCTAGTATATTTTATATATACTGCATATAAAACTTCATATAGAGTACAAACACATGTCTTTAATAAGCACTTCACAAGGCTTAATGCTTATTTGAAAATAATTTAATTTCCATTTTCTTACCTTCTTAAGGATAATATTTTATTCAGCTATTTTGTAGGCGTTCTTTTTGAGACAGGGTCTTCATATAACTCTAGCTGGCCTGGAAATCACCATGTAGACCATGTTGGTCGCATCTTACAGAGATCCACCTGCCTCTGCTTCCTCAGTGCTGGCATTAAAGGCATTCTCCACCATGTCCAGCTTATTTTATTTAACATTCATCACCAATGTTGAGAATATAACAGATTTCTAGATAGCAAATGTTTTAAAATGCATATACACATGTATATATGTACGCATACTCAATGTATAATCAATAAGGAAATCTATTTTGACAAATTAAACATAAAGTACATGAAAGTCTCAAACGGCTTTTGGTGTATTTTAAATTTCATATATGAATGACTATGCATAGTACTATTCTACAGTCACACAGAGTATATTAAGATCACAGAAAAGAAAATAACTTCTGGACTTATACCTTATTTCTGATGCAATATCATGGGCAAAATTTGATTTTACATTTCCTGTTACAATTAATTTCAAAATACTTTATTCAATCATACTTATCTTTTAAAAAATATAATGTTCTAAAGAACAACTTTCCTCTCTAATTTTCTTCCTTCCTTCCTTCCTTTTTTTTTGGTCTTTTTGTGACAGAGAAAGCCTGTAGCCAAAATCATCCTGGAACTCATTACATAGACCAAGACAGTGTTGATCTTAGAGAGATCCTCTGCCTCTCTAATTTTAATTTTCTTTTTCAAAATGTTTCACAAAAGCCATTTCTCTAAGGCTCACATCTTCAACACGAAGTTCAACATAGAGTCAGTATCAATGGCTATTATAAAACTCTTGCAACATGGACGTGGCAGCATATTGTTATCCATGAGCATCAGAATGCTAATCAATTATAGCAAAATACAGTCAACTTAAAGCAAATATCTGATAACTTGCATTTGGAAAAAATATTTGTGCATTTCATTTCACTTCTCAATATTAAGTTAAATTCTTTATAAAGATAAAAAGAGTAGTAGGAAAAGAACTCTCTGAACACTGTTGGGGGAAGATGTTTGCATGGATATGAGCAGGTGTGTAGAAATCATCAGTGCATCTATTTACTTTTGAGATCTTTCATGATAATGTTTTAAAAACATGCATTTAGCACAGATACATACTACTAAGAGCAAAGAAAAAAAATCATGTTTATTTTGCTTCAGGGAAAGGAATTTTCCAAAAAAAAAAAATATTGGAATACAATCAACATTTCTGGATTTTTTTTTAACAGAGAAATGGACAGTGTGAGGACTAGAAATGATTCCACCCACAGTGACAGGTATTATTCAGGTGGAAAATCCTTTCACAATTTGTAGAAAATTTTTATGGAAGTCTATTTTTAAAAAAAATCCTAAATTTATATTGTTCCTGACATTCCATCATAAAATAGTTATGGCAATGAGCTTACTACAGGCAGGTGGTTTCCGTCTTATGGAGCATCTCTGGGACATTAATCACTCCTCATTCCTGAACTTGCAGAGTACCACTGGTCTTAGCAAGGACTCTATGGAGTGTGAACTGTTGAATGGCTCTTTCTAATCTTTAGACCTTTGAAGAGAGCTCCAAACTGAAAGCTTCTGTTGAATATAAATCCAAATTATTCTGAAGGCCTTATCTCCAGTTTGCCTGCTGTTCTTTCTTTAAATGTATGTATGGTAAGTCCTGCTTTAAAAAAGCAAGGTGGGAGAGGTGTAGCTGGAGAGATGGCCATTGGCTGCTTATGCAGAGAATCTGGGTTTGGTTGCCTGCACCTACATGGTGGCTAACAACCACCTGTAACTCAAGTTGCAGCGGATCTGACACCCTCTTCTGACTGACTGCCATGGGCACTGCATGGCATGGGTGCACTTACGTTCATGCAGGCAAGTACATAAAATAAAAATAATAAATAAAATACTTTAAAAATAAAATTTAAAAAGCATGGTATAACTTTCGCTCAAAATTAAATTGGGAAGGCAATGTGTAATATTTACACACAGTGCACATGAGCAATGTTTCTATTACCACCATAAGTATCTGACGGTATATCAAGGGTAATTTTTATAGTTAATTTGACCTATTTCTTTATTTGCATTTTCACACTGAAAATCTGTTCCACACTTGTTTAAACAATGAAAACTATCCTATACAACATGAGGTAATTAGGGATTTGGATGAAGATAAATGTAGGCACCATTGAAAATAGGAAAAAATGATCTTTGTAATTTAATCATTAGCTTTTATCATCTAATATATATATACATTATATATAATCACAAGTATAACTATTGGCATTTTCACACTGAAAATCTGTTCCACACTTGTTTAAACAATGAAAACTATCCTATACAACATGAGGTAATTAGGGATTTGGATGAAGATAAATGTAGGCACCATTGAAAATATGAAAAAATGATCTTTGTAATTTAATCATTAGCTTTTATCATCTAATATATATATACATTATATATAATCACAAGTATAACTATTGCATGTAGTTCTGTAGATAGACCACATATTTTAAACGAAATTTCCATCATGTTTTCTTTTTTATTTTTATATGAGTTCAAGGGATTAGATAAATTAGTGGAACAAATTAGGTATTTCTGAATGAGCTAGAGATGTCAGCAAATGAAAAATCTATGAATAAATAAGGCATAATATTTAGTTAATTCTGGTAGAAAATAGATCGTTCAACATACCCAGAGAAGATAAAGCTTGATATGATTAAGAGTTAAGGTGTAAATGGAAGCATTTCCTGGAAACAAAACCTTTGCCTTATCATAGAGGGCATTCAGAGTGATAAATTAGCCCTTCAAAATAAATATGATGTGCAGAGTGTCAAGGTGCATGTGGGAACACGTATAAGGATTAAAATACCTTTTTACAGAAGTCCTGATTATTATCCAAGTATTGCTAACTTAGCTCCTGACTTTTTCAATGCTTTAAAGAGACAATTTCTACATAAAAAATTGAATACAATGAGTACCCTAATAGCTAGATTAACAATAGTACACATTTTATCATTTTTGTTTTATTTTTTTTTTGTTTTTCTTTAAATGTATTTTAAAATTTTATGATGGGTAGTCGTTATTCTTTTATACAGATTTTTTTGCTAGTTTCATACAATGTATTTTGATCATGTTTGGAAATCTCCATTATCTGCAGCCCTCTTACAGCCCCCTGTGCCCTCACCGCCAGTTCTCATGTAATGTGTCATATATATTAAGGCTTATCCAGCCAAGTTTGTATCCCCAAATGTCCTTTGGCGTGTGTCCATCCAGGGATACTATCTAGCATCACACCCTTAAGAAAACCAACTCTCCTTCTCCCAGTAGTTATATGTTTCCAAGTGGTTCCTCAACTAAAATTTGGGCTTCCCACCCACTTCCCCGACTTATGCTGGGATTTTGACTGGTTTGAGCTTACGTGTTGTTACCATTGCTGTAAGATCATATGAGTAACTTCCAAGCTATCTGGAAAAATGTTTGCTTGTGGTTATCAACTACCTTCAGATCTTACAATCTTTCCATTCCCTCTTCCACAGTGGTCCCTGAGCTATGCGTGGCAGAGGTTTGATATAGGTGTCCCATTCAGTGATAAGTTTTCTGCAATCTCTTAGTCTCTACATTTTGCTACTTATGGTTATTTGGGTTAATACCCATCTGTTGCATGAGGAAACTTTGCTGATGAGATTTAAGAGATCTATTAATATTCATTCTACCTCCTATTCTACTATGTTCCCTGAGCCTTAGGTGTAGAGGTTACATTGTAGATATGTCACTTATTGCTGAGCACTTCTCAGACATTATTTTCCTGCTTTTGACTAGTTGTAATAGTGTCCATCTGTTGCAAAAAAGCTTCTTTGGTGAATGGTGGGAGGTATAATTGTCTGTAAATAGAAAGATACATATTTAGAATACAGTAAGAAATTATGTTGGTGGAGGCATATGATGAAAGTAGGTTTTCTCTAGGATCTATAACCTCTCCAGCCATGTGTATTTGGCTATCCTTACAGAACTATGAGTTCCCTCCTGTTGAACAACCTTAAGTACACATAGGCAGCTGTTGATTATCCCCATGATAAATGTGCCACTATTGTACCAGCAGAGATTATTTGCTGGGGCAGTCATTATTGCGGTTCACAGAATTTACAGCTGGATGGAATCATTGGTTGGTTTTCTTCCTTGGCAGTTTTCATATTATCTGCTTATACTGTGGGAGCTGGGCTTCAGGAAGGAGGCTTTCATGCTAGTTCCAGCTGGATTTCTCTAAGTACTGTGTCTAAATCTGTACAGTCTTCAGCAATAGGGTCTTACCATCAAGTTCAGGGAGGCAATCAAGGGAAGTGGCAATAGCCTGCTTTAATTTGGGAGCATCTTGAACTACACTGACCAACAACTCAAATGAGGTTTCCCCTGTATGGCACTGTATTTTTTTGTTATATAGCCTTCAGCTATATATATGTACAAATATATGGTATGTGTATTTTTCAGTAGGCTTTTGAACTAATAGATTTCGCTTTGGTTTTTCATACCATAGGATTATTTATCTCTCCTCACTCTCCTCCTGTATCGCCTTCCCTATTTCTTCCATGGTTAAATATCCCTGCTTTCCCCATTGCCCTTTGATGGCATTTGTTTCCTACTGTCCCCCTCTCTTGGACTCCTTCTTTCCCTTTACCTCCATGGTTTCTTTCCATTTTCTTGGCTCCTGTGATTATATCGGAATATATACTCAGATCTAAAGCTTTGTAACTAAGCTTCAAAATTAGAGAGAATATACATCTGTTTTTCTGAGTCTGTGTTACTTCATTTAGTGTAACAGTTTCTAGTTACATCCATTTACCTGTAAATTCATGATTTGGATTTTTTTGTTTGTTTGTTTATTTGTTTTGTTTTACTGCTGAGTAGAACTCCATTGTGTTAATGTACCACATACACATTATCCATTTTTCAAATAAGGGAAATTTAAATTGTTTCCATTTCCTTGCAATTGTGAAAAGAGCAGTAACAAACATTGCTGACTCAGTATCTGTGCAGTAGGATGATTCTTTGGGGTATATGCCAAGGAGTGGTATAACTGGATCATATAGTCGATCTATTTTAAATTTTTTAAGAGTTTTTTTTTTTTAAGAGTTTCCCACAGTGATTGTACCAATTTGCAAACCCACCAGCAGTGAATGAGGCTTCCCTTCTCTCTGCATTCTTGCCATTATTTGCTGTCTTTTTTCCCTTAACCTTGGCCATTCTGACTGGGGTAAGATGAAATCTAGTGCAGTTATAATTTGCATTTCCCTATTTACTAAGGATGTTGAATACTTCTTAAGGTTAGTCATTTTTATTTCTTCATTTTAGAGCTCTTTTTTCAAATCCATAGTCCATTTTTAATTGAGTCATTTGTTTTCTTGATTCTTTGTTTTTTGAGCTCCTTGTATAGTCTTGATATTAATCTTCTGTCAGATGTATAGCTGGTGAGGATTTTCTCACATCCTATGGGCTGCCTCTTCAATTGATTGCTTGTTTGCATTCCTCTCCAGAGGCTTTTTAGTTTAATGAGGTCCCATTTGTCAATTGTTGACCTTAATTCCTGAACAACTGATATCCAATTTAGAAAGTCCTTATAGTATACTTCCTGTATTTTCTTCTAACAGCTTCAGCATTTTAAGTTTCATAAGGAGGTCTTTGGTCCATTCGATACTGACTTTTGTGCAGGGTGATAGATAAATCCTAATTTCATTCTTCTACATAAAGAGACCCAGTTTTCCCTGCACCATTTTTTTAATTTTTATTATTTATATATATGATATATATTATATATATATATATATATGATATATATATATATGTACTTGTGTCATGCAATTCCCCCCAGAAGTCAGAAGAGAGCATCAGACTCTCCTGGAATTGGAGTTACAGATAGTTGTTTGCTGCCATGTGGGTGCTGAGAATCAAACCCTGGTCCTCTGCAAGAGCAGCCAATGTTCTTAACTGCTGACAATCTCGCCAGCCCCCTACAACACCATTTGTTGAAGATATTATCTTTCCTCCAATGTGTGTTCATATGCCTTTGTCAAATATCAGGTGGCTGAGATCTCATGCATTCATGTTTGGGTCTTCTATTTCATTTCATTGACCGTATGTCTGTTTTTTGAGGCAATACCATGCTGTTTTTATGACTACAGCTCTGTAATACTGTTTGAAATCAGGTATGGTAATTCCCCAAGTACTACTCCTTGTGCTAAAGATTGCTTTGGCTATCTGAGGTCATTTATAATTCCATTTATATTTTAGGACTTTTTTCTATGAAGAATGTCATGGAGATTTTGTTTGGGATTGTATTGAATCTATAAATTCCTTTAATAGGATATTTATTTTCATGATATTACTTTTGCCAATACATGAGCACACAGGGTATTTCTAACTTCTTGGGTCTTCTTCATTCTCCATTTTTAAGATTTAAAGTTTTCATTGTAGATGTCTTTAATAACTTTGGATAAGATTATTCCTAGACATTTTATTTCTTTTATGATATTATGATTGGGAGGGTTACCACGAACTTTCTCTCATTGCCTGTTATTAGTATATAGAAAGGCTATTTGATAATTTGACTTTTTATCCTGCCACTTTGCTGAAAGTGTTGATTATTTCTAGAAGTTTTTGGTATAAATTTGGAGATCTCTTATGTATAATATCATATCATCTGCAAATAGGGATAATTTGAGATGTTCTTTTCCAATTATTACCCTTTTAATTTCCTTTTCTTGTCTTATTTCTCTAGCTAGAGTTTCAAGTACTATACTGAAAAGGAGTGGGGATAGTGGACATCCTTATCTGGTTCCTGTTTTTAATGGGAAAGCTTCAAATTCTTCTCCGTTTACAATAATGTTGGCTATGGGGTCTTCTGGTTAGTTCACATTGTAGAACACCTCTGTAGGACTGGTAAAATATGATGAAAACCTATTTGATTTTTATTGATTTGTCATATTGTTTGTGTTTTGGGTTTGTGAACTGAGCATATGGAATTCTTCTGTTAGTTGTGTGTCTGATATGAGACTGAAACCTATGTTTGCTGAATTGAAGTTTGGTTCTTTTAGTGCCTTTGCAGCATGGTTACTATTAGGTACAAATACTTAGTTGGTTCATGCTTCAGGTTCTCACTTTCATTTCTTTATTAGAGTGATGGGATGGTTCCAGGCAGTCTAGTCAGGACCTCTCCAGCAGCTATAATGGGCTAATGTGGAAGGAGGAAGACAATGTCATTGTATGTGGTTCTAGACAGAAAATTTCAGGGCAGCACAAACGGGCCTAGAAAAGGCTGTACAATGGGGAACAATGGGGATGATGGGGACGATGGTGGATTCTGTGTAGCTGAGCAGGGTGGATGTGGGCCCTGAAACAATGGGAATAAGGCTAAGGGCAATGGTGACCTATTGGGTGGGATCTGACTAATTTACCTGGCTAGTCAGACAGTGCTCAGTCAGCAAGAATGTGTCTAGTCCCAAAGTGGGAAGATGGGGACCTATTGGGAAGTTTCTAACACTTATTCTAATGATTTTACATTTACGTGTTTAAACATGTAACACTAGCATGTTTTATTTGACAAATGTTCCATTATATAAGCCTGAAAATATAGATTTCCTATATGTGATGTCAATATTATTTTCTCCTTAAAAAGTAATAATTCTGCCGGGCATTATGGTGCATGCCTTTAATCCCAGCACTTGGGAGGCAGAGGCAGGTGGATCTCTGTGAGTTCAAGGCCAGCCTGGTCTACATAGTGAGTTCCAGGTCAGCTGGGGCTACAGGGAGACCCTGTCTCACAAAGACCAAAAAAAAAAAAAAAAAAGTAGTAACTCCACTTTCAAGGTTAGGCTGTATTCTAAAAAACTCTTGAATTGTTGAATTTGGGGACTAGAATGGGTCTCTGCTGGATTTCTGTTTCCTCTCAGCATCAGGAAATAGTTCACTGAGTCCTCCTTTACTTCTTTTATCTCCCAGGCTAGGCAGGAACAGGAGGGCAGAGGAATCTTCATGGAGAGTCTCAGCAGCATCTGCTACACTGTGCTAACTTTCTTTTTCACTGTCTTTATGCTCTGGGAGTGTTATTAAGTTAGATTCAAGGGAAAAAAAATTCTTAAGATCAATTTTACTCCAACTGAAAGGCTAAGACTTCAATTATTTATCAATAGACTGGATTGGCAACCCTAGAAACTCTTAGTTTTGAGGCTGAAGAGATGGGTCAGTGGTTAAGAGCACTGACTGTTCTTGCAGAAGACCAGGGTTCGAATCCCAGCATCCACATGGCAGCTAACAACAGTCCATCCATAACTCCAGTTCCAGAGTATCAGACACCTTCTCCTGTCCTCCACAGGCATTGCACAAATGCACTTACATACATGCAGGCAACACACACATACACATAAAATAAAAATAATAAATAAAATATTTTTAAAAAGAAACTCCTAGTTTCAAAAAGATTCTTCTGGTACTGAGTTTCAAAGACACTGCTCCAATAATCAAAACCATTCATGTTTCACCTTGTTTTTCTGCTATGTCTGTCTTCAGCTGGGAGCTTTGCAATGTCAGAGCTGCTTCAGCTATAGAAACAACACAGTGCATGGTATCACCTAGTGTATTTTAAGTCTCTTTTATTCCTTCTTTGTAATGATATTGATAAGAAAAAAGGCATCTTTTAGAGCTCATTATTGACCTGAAAATGTTGGCATATAAGATAATCTCACTAGGAATAGCACATTTATAGAAATTCACTTTTTGTAACATTAATTGGAGCTAATTGCTGAATAATGCTGATAAACAGAACTGACTAAAAATGGGTACATTTCTTCTGAAAGACCCACTCTGCTGTATAGATATCCATTAGCTTGACCACAATCTATGCAACATTAGTTGATTTGTGGTTATTTGAAAGAAGGTCAATTAAAGAGTTGGAATGTGGGGTATAATTAAGGAGTCTTTTCTTTACTCACTCTTCAAACTAGGGGACAGCTCTGCATACTGATGAGACACTATTTATTACATTGCCGTCTATTGGAGTTAGGTAATTAACTCAGAATGAAGCACAAAACAAAAGACCTTTGCTAGAGGCTAAAACCTATGGTACTGTGAAGAGCCAAGCATCACAATTATGATGAAGATGATCATATACCCAGTTCTTGATTGATTCCAGACACAATAATTATTCTGTACAGACGGAATGCTCTCCACCTGATTGGAATGAACTCTTCTTAGGTATTTTCTGTGATGATCATAAATAAATAGTTTAAGTAAACAATGCCATTCTCTGAAGTATTACCAGAGATCTTACTTTTAAAAGCCAAATCTTCATATCCCTTGAGGATGAATACAGAGTGAGTTTTTTGCATGTTTTTGCAAATTGCTGTTCTACTCTAAGCTCTCTACTGAGCTGAATGTATACTAGAAATTAAAACTAGACCTGTTTTCTTTATCTCAGCATGGTAGCTATAATGGTGAATTCTTCCCTGCTCTGCATTACAGAAGTCGATGAATTTGAAATATTTCTAAACCCTCAGTAGTCTCTTAAATATGTCAAAATAAATGAAGTCCCAGATAAAAGTGCCAACTGCATCAATTCTTTCACAGGCCTACTGAGTCAGGATCTTTGAAACAGATCGAGGAAATTCTGAGTTTCAACAAGCAATTATCATTTTACTCATAAATATTTGAAAGGCACATTTTTTTTCAGTGGCTGCCTCTGACAAAAGTCAGGTACAATTTTAACATTCGTAATTTACTCCATAGTTATTCAACTAGCTCCTGATGCCTTTGTTGGGTCCGAGGATCAGGAATGATTGGAGACCACCAACCAAAATTCGAAATTTAGAAGATTTTATTGAAAAGCATTCCAATCCTTGAACAACCAGTCGGGCATGGACTCCAGGAGCCAATGAATGGAGTCTGGCCCTGACCAACAATGAGCAGGGGGTTTTTATTGGGTACTCTTGAAAATGCCCGTGCAAACTGGGTGACCTTTGAATTGATTGGATAACTCTGAGTTCCTTGGAGGGGTGGGGTTCATTGGTTATAGTCATGGTCAGCAGCCTGGAATGTCTCAATTTTTCCTTTTACGCCAGGGTGCCCCTATCAGCCTCTGGATGTCCTTTTATGGTCAGGAATTTTGGTTGGTTTCAGCAAGGCATGTCTGGGCTTGCCTAATCTTGGCCCGCAGTATGGGGCAAATGAGACTTACGGTTTCTAGGAACAGAGACTTAAGGCTGACAAGATGGAGGCTGCTAAAAAAAATGGAGCCAGTGTGACCTGGATCCTTCACCTTCATGGTGTTGACAGATGATGAGGATACCAGAACCAATGAAAACCAAAACTCCATGACCTCCTACAGCCTTTATTTCAGGTGAGGAAGGGTGAGAATAAATCCAACACCTAACTAAGCAAAATGCTGTAGTGTGCTGCATTATTATGTTTCAATTGATGAAGATGGTATATGTTACAGAGGTCCAATAAGAGTATAGTGGGACTGAAACATCTCACTATGTTATGATTTTATAGCCTTCCTAATGTTGTAGTGCAACTTGTGACACGTAATTGTGGTGATCCTGGTATAAATAGACCTATTGAAGTGATAGTCACATAAAAGTAAAGTGTAGTTATATGAGTACATACTTCTTGGTATCGACAATGTCTATAGTTATTGGCTTATGTATTATTAATCTTAAGTTTTTATTATGTTTTACTGCACTCCTACATTTAATAATCTGCTGTAAAACATCATGCCATATGATGGAAGCAACAACCCTATGCATCTTGTGTTTACTGTGTCTCAATATATTAAAAGGCCACCTTGGGTAATTGATCTATACTTAGTCTTGTGCAAAAACATTCTACATCTTCACAATGAGAAAAACCATCTAAGGGTGCACTTCTCAGAATATATCCTGATGGCTAAGCAATATAAGACTATAATACGTGAAGGGTGATGAATGTTTGGGAGAAAGCTTAAGTACTGATGAAAAGTTGGACTGAGAAGAACAGGTCATTAAATATCAGTGTTGGAATTTATGCCTTTACTCTCTTGTTCTCAGACATTCATTTAAAGACAAGAACTATAACTTTCATCCTACCTAGATTTGTAGTTTGCAGACTGCAGCTTTGTGGTTTCTTAGCTTTTATAATCATGTGAACTAATTATTTTATGGTACACACACATATTTGTATCTTTCATATATACGTGTGTGTGTGTGTGTGTGTTTTCCTCTAAAGAACCTGAAATAATATTTAAGATTAGTGACTAAGTTTTATGATAAAAAAGTAGCAACCATGAAGGAAGACTCTAAGAATTATGAAACAAGGTGAAGTAATCAACAAGGAACTATAATTTCCTAGAAGTCTGTTAAAGGTCGATGACTATATATTTAAAATAGCAATCTTTTTCACAACTGTTGTATCCTTTGTTTTTTTTCCATCTGTGGGTAAAATGGTTTCACTGCATTGTGATCATCTGCAGAAATTCAATATGTAGTAGCCAAAGCCAGATTTAAACAGGATTTAGAGAGCAAGTAATTTTTAAAAATATTTTATTATAATAAATCATTTATTTATTTTATCTTACTATATAATAAAAGTATTTTATTTTTATTATATGTACATGAGTGTATTGCCTGCACATGTGTAAGTGCACCTGTGTTCTGCAATGCCTACAGAGGTCAGATACCCAGGAACTGTAGATGTTGTAGATGTTTGTTAGACAGCAAGTAATCTTTAAAGAGGAGGGAGGAAACAAAATTAAGAGTGATTATGATTAACCTAATTAAGCTGTGAAAATGATGACAAATGAGGATGGAATGGGTAGTATCCAGAGTTTGAAGGTAAGAGGAATGTTAGAATCGGAGTCTGCCATGTAAAGTTGAAAAGATTGTATTAGTTCTCTGCTCAAGATTAAAGTTACAGGCCAGTTTCATGTATTGGCAATGACAGGCTAAAGAAGCAGCTATGGAAAGGGCATGCTGAAGAAACAAGAGGGAACGGTCAAGGTACTGGGAATGCAAGACAGTAACAGGAATTGTCCTTGAATCTGACTTAAATGAAAATTAGAAGATCAGTAACAATGTAATGGACAGTGGGCTAAAGATCTAGAAGTCTCAAAGAGTAACGTGGAGATGGAAGTGGTTGACAGGGCAGATCTTGCACAAAAATGGGCAAACATTCAATGACATGAAGTTTAAAACATGAGGTACCAGTAAAGACACCTCTATAGCCATTGTGCCCAGCCATGTAGAAGGTGCTAGGGAAAAGATAACATCATTTAAGAAAAGAGTAGGGAAACCAGAAACTTCAGTGAGGAGCTACGTTTTCCTCAAGGCAGGAAAGAAAAGGTATGTTGTAGAGAATTTGGCTTGGGAGGGCATTTGCTATTATTTGGTCTTGAGTTCCTGAAAGCATACCATGAGAATTTCTCTCAGTAGATTTGAGATCTGGGAGATGGAGTCAGACACAGAAAGAGCGGCACACTTAGATTAGAAACCTCTAGATTAAGGTTGATCTAGAAGTCTTGGACTTCACATCACTGTCTGCCATAGGCATGGATGAGGGCTGAGTGAGATGAGTTCATATGGTACCTGACAGGGGATGACAGACGAGCTGAGTGAGGGAAGGGATGGTTGCAGACGTGTCAATAGCAGTGATGGTCCAGAGATGCAGTTCCATTTGCTGCTGCTGATGAAAGCATAGGATTTTGCCAAGAAATAGTTTATTCTAAACAGTAAAGGAAGAAAGCTTTACTTGCCCACAATAACCACCCTTTGCCATTTGTTTGACATTGACTAGTAAAAATACTATTGCATTGTGTTTAAGCAAAGTAAATAAATAAACCCAAAACTCCTCCTTACTATTGCTTTAGCATTAGATTTTAAATCCATCCTGTGAAAATTGGCCACACAGGCCTATATTACAGAGACATATACAATTTGATTTTCTAAACATATTAATGTGATTTGTAGACGGAATTAGCATTTTTATAGTATCCCTATGGAAATTGGCAGGAAACAAGTGATGTATATATAAGACCTTGTGTCAGGGCAGCTGAAGTGAGAGGCTTACTGTTTAGGTTAGAGAGAGTAAATATTGATAGTTTGTATTTAAACCCACATGCTGGTCTCTTTAATGCTCCATCCGAAGCAGCATAACAGCATATTAATCTTTACCTAAACTGCAATGCCTAATTACATTTTGTGAGCAATTAATAACGAACAGAAATGGGGTAACATCAAATTGCTTTGTATATAAATGTGTCTATACAATACAACAAAACCTGAAGTCTTTTATTAAATTCTGTAAACTGAGGAACATCCTTTTACAACCCTTTATTTTAAAGATATCATCCAAGAATCATTACAAAATAAGTACTCGAATAGAATAGCAAAAGCCACTAATCAATTTCCCCAAAGGTTCTAAAAAAATAAGAAATATCTGAGGTAAGGGGTTTTAAGTATGTGTTTTTCTTGGCTTTTGATCAAGACAAACTGTTCACTGGAAGCCCCAACCCCAACCCCAACCCCTGTGCTGAAGATAACTGTTAATCTCATGTGAACCGAATATACTTTGTTCAAGTCATAAAAACTTGTTTTTCAAGGAAAATAAAGCATTCAATTTTTTCTTTTACTTAGTCCCCTGACACTTAAGAGGCACAGATTGTGTTTTTCTTTCAGACAAAGAAAATTTGAATTCTTACCATCCAGGTATTCTTATTCAGAAAGTGACTCTGATGATTTGAAGAATGGAAGCTAAAAATTTATTATGAAATTCTGTGACCAGAATGTTCAATAGTGCCTTTTATTAAAGAGATAGCCATTTTAGTAGACTCCAGATTTAAACATATATTTAATGAAAGCAGAGGGGATATATTTAGTGAGAGGAAAAAAGACCATCAAGAAAGGAGGAGGGCTGAGGGGCATGATGGGATTGAATATGAACAAATTACAATAATACATATGTATGAAAATGCCCTGCAGAAACATGCTAGTTTTTATCCTAATTTAAAAATTTATGTACATGGATAAAAATATTATTTAATACTACTATACATGAAATTAGTGTGTGGTTTATTTTTACTTGGAAAACTGGCTTTATTAATAATGGCAATGTAATATACATCAGTTTGACATCTTTTTCTGACAGCGTCTGCCTAGCCCCAGTCTGCCAAGAACTCACTATGTAGACTAGGCTGGCCTCAATTTCACAAAGATCCACCTTCCTCTGCCTCCTGTAGTTTAACATCTTGTACTTGAGTCAAGATAGTTGATAAAATTTTAAAAATTAGGGCTTGGTGAGATGGCCCAGCAGGCAAAGATGTTTACCACTCAGGCCTGACAACCTGAGTTCCATCTCCAGGTCACATGGTGGAAGAGGACTGACTCTTAAAAGTTGTCCCCTGACTTCCACAGATGAACCATGGCATGTGTGTGCACATAAACTCACATGCACACATAAACATAATAAAAAATTTAGAAATACTCATTTAATTTAAAAAAACATGATTTGAAAGAAACCAGTATAAATTCAAATATAAATTTTTATTCTTTCCCTTATTAATTCTTACATACAACAATTATTATCTTCTGTGTTCCTGGAAACAAACTATAAATTAGAGAAACAATATTGTGGGTACAATACACATATTCCATGTCTTAATGCATCTACACAAGATAAAGAAAAACAAAGGCAATTATAATCCTGAGTTGCAATAGAAATTACAGAAAGATTTCATAGTTTGCCCCTAGAGAAATCAAATTAACCCATAGTTTGCAGTTTGTGATACTTGCTAAATGAAAGATTATTAAGGATGAAATTTAAAAGATAAAGGTAATAAAATATTTAGTGTTTACAAATAGAAACTGGCAGTCTTTTATGACTCTTTCACTCCATAAAGAAAAGGCACCTTGAATATTGCTTATAAAAAGGAGAAAAAATCTTATTTCTTTGAAATCAAATTAACCCATAGTTTGCAGTTTGTGATACTTGCTAAATGAAAGATTATTAAGGATGAAATTTAAAAGATAAAGGTAACAAAATATGTAGTGGTTACAAATAGAAACTGGCAGTCTTTTATGACTCTTTCACTCCATAAAGAAAAGGCACCTTGAATATTGCTTATAAAAAGGAGAAAAAATCTTATTTCTTTTTGGAATCCAAGGAAGAGTTAAACAACTGAACTTTGGAAAATGTAGGGAAACAGCCAAGGCTAGCTGCATAGTGCCCAGGAACAATCATTTAACTTCTTTCCTCCTGACACATTTTGGCTTTATTCTTATTCACTGCAAAATGAGTTTTATTGTAGATGGCAGTTAAAAGCCCACTTGACTTTGGCTATAAGTTTAAAGTTTTAGAATCTTGGGATAGACTAATAGATTCAACCTGTGTCTTGCTCTCATCCTTAAATGAATAAACTGTGGCCAGAGTGTTAGGATCACGTGAGGATTTTAAAACTCTTGTAGTAATCATGAGGTGGTTAGTTCAGAGGAACTGCCATTCCTTCGGGAAATGGTCTTGGGGTGGCAGGATCACAGATGTTTATGATTTGCCCTGCAACTACAGAGTTTCCTGAAAATATTGCGAATTCCCTAACTGTGATTGTATTCAACATTTCATTCCCAGTACTAATAAGAATAATTACATGCAATAAGATTTTCCTCCTCAACATGCAAAATACATTTCATTAATTCTAAAAATACATTATTTTGCATATGAAATCATACATTAATGTAGAAATATAGACAATAAGATAGATAAAGATGTAAATATAAACACATGCATTGTTAAGCTTATTTGGACAGGGTATGTTTAAAATATATACTAAAACTGCACAAGGAGTTTGGATATTTTATTCATTTGTTTTGCTTTTAATAAGAAAAGTATAACTTTATTTTGTAGTATGCCATTCCACAACAGGAAAATTGACCTTATGTATACACATATGCATATACATTTTAGTTTCATGTGCAACTTTCTCCCTTCTATTAATCATCTAGCTATTTATCATCTATCAATGTATCTATATATCATCTATCATCTATCTATGATCTATCTAAGCATCTGTCTAATTTCTACTTAATTGCATAGTTAGATGGGTGTTGAATGCTGGATTGTATAGGAAACAGGTCTTTCTATAGGAAGTCAATATGACCCAGAGCATGCCTGTCTGAATCCTTGGTTGGTACAGTGCTGCTCACCCACACCATGGTATTTTACCCTCTTGTTTCTGGAGGGAGCTAGAAATTTAGGTTGGGCATTCTTTCTTGTGCTGTTAACTCTGCTCTTAAACTGTTACCAGAATACAGTGTCTTGTGATTGACTTTGTGCTTTCATCTTGTTGAATGGCATACTAATTCAGGGGGAAATGGATTTGGATGGAAACCAAATCTGGTATCAATGATATCTTCCAGGTTCCTCATTGCTTATATTTTACTAGTCAAGTTCCAGAGTAGAATTATATTCTATTATAGAATTATACTCCATTATAAAAGGTACTTTTACAGAAAGTTACCATTAACTTTAAGCAACTTTAGTTCATAATTCCAGAATGTTGGAATCTGAGTTCTGGTTGAAGTCTCCTTCTTGGAACTGTTCAACACAGGTTCTGTGGTCTCTGTGTGTGGTAAGGAACAGGAGCCTGAAGAGCAGACACACCCATAGTACTTCTGTCGTCTTTCATGTGTCTATTTTGGAGGTAACTTTTTTGGGGGGGGATGAAATATTCAGAGTTAACATAGAAGTCAGAGCTGAGATGTTAAAAGACGAAATTAAAGTAACACAAATTAAAAACATAGCATATCAAATGTTTTGCTCTAAACAAACCAAAAAAATGCTCAAAGTGGAAAGAAATTCAGGTTTTTGATCTTCATAAATTGCGTTGTTACAGTTTACAGAAATATTATTTCTTTAAAGCCTCAGATGTTTCATGAAACTTAATAATTCTGAAAAAAATTTATAATCCTTAAAGTAACAATATTAGCACAATATTTCTATCAATTACTTTATACAAAGCATTGAATGAGATAGAGAATTTGTACTTAGTAATAAAAGCCTGTTTTTTTAAAAAAAAATTTTAAACCTTTTGACCCCAAAGTTTGGTGGCTAGAAGTTCATATAAGAAGGCAGGAAAATTAATTAAAATTCTTTTGAGATTAGACAAGTAGCTCCTTATAAAATATTCAGAAAACCAAATTTCTGAAACAAAAATTAGTGCACTATTCTACCAAAATTATTTTGCTGATTTGTTGTTTAACTTGCAGAAAAAAGGCTTAAAGCAAAAAAAAAAAATTGTCTTTGCACTTTCATTTGCATAGTCATATTTGTTGGCAAAACAGAGTAATCTGAAAGAGAGATCAAGAAACTAACAAGTAGAAGCATGCATCCTTGCCTAGCCTAGACAAGCCACAGGTATTCAAATGTCCTCAGAGTAGGAACATTACCTCCATAGCAGAAATGAACCTAAAGACCACCAGACCAATAAAAGATTGTTTGTGGGGTCATGTGAAAAACTGGAAAAGGTCGGAACAAAAACAAACTGGAAACCAGAATAGTTGGCATATAGAAACCAAAGGGGGAATGTTGCTGAAATTTTTTAAAAAATTCCAGAAATGATAAGCATGTTTACACTTTATTCTATGTGTGATAACCAACATTGCTACTTGGCTTGTCATAGCAATTTTCATATGATTAAAAATTTAATACCGCCACATGATGCTGACTCTATTCCTTACTGTATACCTTGGGCAGTGCAATGGATAAAGTCTTCAAACTGTCCTGGATACCTAATACCGACCTGAAATACTACACTCTCCCTCTCTCACATACAGTGTTAATTCTGTCAAATCATGACTTGTCAGGAAGGAAATTACATCTTTCAAAAACATCTTTACAACAGACGTTATCTTCTGTGAGAGAATATAATTGAATAGACAATGAACTGGTTACAATTTTGTGACTATGACCAAATACCTTATAGAAATAACTTAAAGAGGAAAGATTTATGGTTCCCGATGATTCAGTTAACAACAGTGCCATAGCTCCATGTCTTTGGGCACAACACAATAGCCAGAGCGAGAGGGAAAGAGAGCTTGTCATCTTGGCAGACAAGAAGCAGATATAGATAGATAGATAGATAGATAGATAGATAGATAGATAGATAGATGATAGATGATAGATAGATAGATAGATAGATAGATAGATAGATAGATAGATAAGAATGGCTTAGAGGCAAAGTACCACAAAGCACCCACCCTCAGGAACCTGCTTCCTCCAGCTAGGCTCTATTAGCCACTAATGTTTAAAAAGACTACCAAAACAGTTCCAGAAGCTAAGGATCAAGCAAAGTTTTTTTTTTGTTGTTGTTGTTTAAAGTCTTACTTAGTTTTTCTCCTTCCTTCTTTCCTTCCTTCCTTCCTTCCTATTTATTTTTATTCTATGTATATGAGTGTTTTGCCTGCATGTACTTAAGTGTACCTGTGTCAAACAATACCCTCAGAGACCAGAAGTGAGCATTAGATCCCCTAGAATTGGAGTTATAGACTGCTGGGAATCGAACCTGGGTCCTCTGCTCTTAACCCCTGTGCCATCTCTCCAGCCCCAAAGAACCAAGTATTTAACACACAAGTCAGTGGGCAGCGTCCTCTTTTCAAACCATAGCAGGCATGGAAAGGTATAATAAGGATGTAGACTTAGTCATTATAAATCACTAGCTTCTGCACTATGTTTTTGGTTTCCAATCCCCCAATAGTACCTATGTCTAGTTTCACTGGGACACTGTAAGGCCTTGGGTTTATTGTTTGTTTATCTGATAATTGTCACTAGTAAATAAGATACATTAATTTTTATAATTAATACGTTACTGTATCACTTTGTTCTGCAGATTCAAGTGTATCGCCCATTAGCCCCAATCCTGATATTTGTATTCTTTTGCAGTTTTCAGTCTCTGAGTGTGACTTGCTTCTGTGAATTGCTTATGAACAATGAACTATAGGTGAGTTAGAAGGAAGCCTACCATAACATATATGGGATAACATGACACTTGAGACTTTACTCTTATAATTCTAGACTAACATACTTGTTTGCTGACATTAAAGAGTTAAGATTGGTATGTTGGGGCCCATGTGACAAGAAAATAGAAAGACCCACTAAGACAACAGAAATCCAGAGCCCTCAGTCATAGACCTGCAACTGGACTGTGAAAACGAAGTTGTACACCGCCCCAAACCTAACCTCAGAGAGCACTGCCTGCACCACTGCCTCCTTGAGTGAAACTTGGAGATCTCACAAGAAAGTCGGTCTAAGTCTAGCCCAGATTCCTGATCCACAGAAACTGAGATAAAAAAGCATGTTTTATTCTAATCTCCATATTTGCCATAATTTGCTACATATCATAACTAGCACAGGCCTCCTCTTTGCATTTGATGAGAGAGAAAATAAACGGATAGGATCTGTGCCAATACAGAAGGAATATGGTGCATTTGTTCAAATTATTTCATCTTCGGAGTACTATCCAAATGTCTCTACCCAAGGATATCATGCTACTCAGTCTAGAGAGAGTTTCACAATGCAGCTATAAAAGTGAGTCTCATAAATATTGACATGGCCATAGAAGGACTGCAAGGTCAGAGTTGAAGAGGGTTATGTTGGTAAATCAAACAGACCACTCTAAATTTGTCCATATATTTTTGTCATGGATCTTCCCTGAGATAACTTCAAGATAGTGAAGAAAGAGATTTGACAGAATATTTAAAGGTAATGAATGGAAAAATATAGCAATGTCATGTTTATGCCCCACTGGGTTCAGACTGCTCAATGAACTGTTTCACCTTGCTTTATTGCAAGGATCACAGACTGTTAACCAGAAGCTGTAGCTCAGCTCTGTTACTTATAAGAGTCATAAACTTGATCAAGTTATTTAGTAAGGTATTGAATATGGCCTATATACAAGGCATAAAGTGGGATACTTTACACCTGTTATACTGTGTGTTTTTCATAATAACTCCATGAATTATTACTGTTGGCTTCATTTATAAACAAGGAAAAATTTCAATTAGATACCCAAGATCATGCAACTAGATTCATAGGTTTCTTGCAAGTCAAAACACCTGCTGTTTCTCTTAGTTTATGTTGTCATTTGAAACTCAAGCTCTTTGTCTTTTCAAATTGAAATGATTGCAAGATTGAGGAAAAATGCATGAAAATAGTTTGACCTCTTATTCTGTCTGTATCATCATGAGTACTCAACAAAACTGGGTTGTGAAATTAAGGGCATTATCCCCAGAGGAACAAAGCTAAAAAAAACAGCATTTTATTTTGGAGATGCTTGAAAATTAAATTCATCTGACTCAAAATATTGTGTATTTTAAATTTTCTATAGTCTGAAGAAATTGGGGTTACTCTAAGCTCATGGAATGATAATAGAGCAGTAGGCATAAAGTGAGATCCAAAAATAGAGACCAAATCTCCAAACCTTCAGATGTGCTCTCCTTCACTTTTAAGATTTATGTCTTTGATTGTGTTACAGAAGACACCAGAAGCTTAATCCCTCCTTCCTATAAAAAAATAGTTTCCATAGTATTCAATTTAAAGACTAAGGGAAGTTTCCAAAATAGGTCTGAAATCTGTTATAGGCTTGCAAAGCAATGAACAAAATGTGTAACAACGTCAACATTCAAGTAATATTTAAAATCCATTTATCACTATGATTTCAGAAAGAAAGCACATTTTAATTTTAAAACCCATAATTAAAGCAAAAAGGAGATTATAATAATTTACTAAATATCTTTTAATTGATAAAATACACCACTTGGGCCTGGAGAGATGGCTCAGCGGTTAAGAGCACTGGCTGCTCTTGCAGAGGACCCAGGTTTGGTTTCCAGATCCCACATGGCAGTTAAAAACCATCTGTAACTCCAGTTCCAGAGAATCTGATGCCCTTTTCTGGCCTCTGTAGTCTTTACACGACACTGGTATACTTACATACATGCAGGCAAAAAACTCATACACATAAAATAAAAATAATAAGTGAAATATTAAAACACACACACACATAACTTGATTTCTTTTTGTGTATTTTCCCACCTTGCAGCACTTGTAGACCCTTTGATCCTGGTAGACACAGGTGCTTAGATGGAACTTTCAGAAGCATAGATTCACAGGGTTCATGAGCCCCAGCCCATAGTGGAGACTGAAGTTAATATCCAGTGACTTTGGTGAGGGAAAGTTCTGCTTAGTCAGTCAACTGCACAGCAGTGAGAAGCTGCAAGTGAGCATAATACTGTGGGTTGGTATTTTACAATGCTGGGAATCCTGTCTGGTCTAAATCAACTTACGCTAGTGGCCCCCAAAGGTTGGAAAATTGTTCAGTTCCAATATTATTTATTTATGCAATAATGCTCCCTCCCCTTTGTGAGGCAGGATACTGGTTTTCCAACACTCCCTCCTTTGGGATCTGAGGGCGTGAATCAAATAAGTACCAACTGTAAAGGAAAACTGAAGTCAGGCAGGGGATCAGGTTTATGTCTTCCATGGTCCTCCCCAACTGTGTCTTTACCTTTCTTTCAGTTTCAATTTCTTTGACTTCTCTGGTCCTGAGACACAACACTCTCAATGATAAAAGTGTAAGAAACAACATAAACTTAGGAACTCTTGGTGCCATAACATCAACACACACAAGAACTATAGGGTCCATCAATACATAGGGTTTACAGGAGTCACATGGCACATTGGTGTCAGGGACACCATTGCAATGGAAACACCAATTTTTAAAGTGAATAAAAGCTCTCCTTTATTTAACTTAAGGAAGCTTGCAGCTTTTCTGAAGGAATGAAAATACGAAAGGAAAGCATGTGCAATAAAATCTCAAGCCGAGGGACGTTTGGTAGAAGCACATATTTCATCCGTCTTCCTGGACATTTAGGAGCAGCTATGCTTATTTTAACAGTATAGAGTTTGAAATGAGGCTGAACCCTACCACTTCCATTCATGAGTGGTTACACTCAGGGAAAATTAATGAATGTTTGTGTATTTTTATCATCAAATCTAAAATAGGAAGAGAAAAAATCTTGGTTTGTAGTAAAGATGAAAACACACGTATACAAAAAGACTATCCCAGGCTTAGCTCAGACTAAGTATTGCGGTGCTGGTACTGCTTCTTCTGATAGAAGCAATATCAGTTCTTATGAGTTTAGCTCTTCAAGTTCATGTATACTTCCCTTCATATTGCTTCAGAGAAATCCTGTAAAACTCCATTCTAATTGTTAGGACATTTTCACTTTTCATCCATTCTTTTACATTCTTTCCTCCATAGACCTTGTGAAGGATGAAAGTTTAACTCTCTTTACCATGGATTCACTTAGGGAAAACCTGCATGTTTTTCAAGTACTTATTCATTAAAATATGATAAGGATGCTGATTAAAATTTTAACATTTTTTTCCTAGGGAAATAAAGCAGAGTGCTTTATAAGGAAGATATAGGTTTGTAAGGACTAACTTAAGTCATAATTTTCCTAAAGTAAAATATCATCAACTTTAGAATATTCTACTTCTATGGAGTTTTTCAGCATAAGAGGAAAAACTCATCAACTTCTGTTGTCTAGCAACATATTTTACTCCATTTTTTGAAACTGTGCTGTTATATCATTGAGTCTCTTAGGATCCAGCCATGGGTTCCTGAAATAGGTCTGATAGACATAGGCGTAATGCTGGATGATATAATCCTGCATCCAAGGAATTTATACTTGAGAATGAAGGCCAGGGAATTTGAGGAGCAACATTGTCTTTCAAGTACTTCTCTGCTCAGAATTCATTTAGTGTGCGAGCCTCACTTTCCATCTAGATTCAAGAACTAGTTTGTCTATTTCAATGTCCTTTAGCTTATTCCAGAGTTTCTTTTCTGCTTTACCTATAATCTATAAATACGTTTTTTCCCCAATGCTTCCTTAAATGGAATTTTGAAAAGTTGGATCACAAAGATGAAAAAAATCCATTTGTAATAGTTTTGTTATTGGGTTGATAACTCAGTCAAAAAAATGTTTGCCTTGAAAGCATGAAGATGTGAATACAATCTTCCAGAACCCATGTGAAAAACACAGGTATCTTGACACACTCTTGTGATGCCAGTGCTGGGAACAGATGGAGCCCTAGAGCTCACTGGATAACCAGTCTAGCCTAACTGGAAAGCTCCAGGCTAGTAAGAGATGCTGTCTCAAAAAAAAAAGTGAACCTCATCCTGGTGAATGGCACCTAAGGTTTGACATCTGATCTCCTCATGCACACACAGACAAATATACACACATCTTGACACACTCTTGTGATGCCAGTGCTGGGAACAGATGGAGCCCTAGAGCTCACTGGATAACCAGTCTAGCCTAACTGGAAAGCTCCAGGCTAGTAAGAGATGCTGTCTCAAAAAAAAAAGTGAACCTCATCCTGGTGAATGGCACCTAAGGTTTGACATCTGATCTCCTCATGCACACACAGACAAATATACACACAAACAAATATGCACACACACACACACACACACACACACACACACACACACGTTTCTATTGTTTTTGCCTTCTCTATCCACAACTGATCTACTTCTCTGGAATCTATTAATTAACCAGACAGAATTCATGTATCTTTTGCATCTTAGAGATGGTAGCCACACCCCATAAAGAAACATGCATGCTTCAATTTGTGCATAGAAATAGGCCAGGCTCTTTTAAGAACTTTAGGGATGGAACGCTTGCTTTAGGGTCAGTTTTTAAGAGGATGAGATAAACCTGAGGTTTGATTGAATTTTAATCTGGCATTTGGAGACCGTGCAGATCGGTCACAGAGAGCTGAGAGAAGAGCATCCATGGATAAGAACTGATGATGGCAAATGCTTGGGTAAAGGAAGGCCCGTTGCTAAGTTTGGATCTTGAATGTGCCCAAAGGCCCCTGTTTAGCTGAAGAAATGGTGTTGGGAATGGTGGAGCCTTTATGAGGCAGGTCATTGGGAGTGCATCCTTGAGGAGGGTATTGAAAGCCTGGCAACCTTTCTTTTCTTGCTTTTGTTTCACAACCATGAGGTCAGTGCTGCCTCTCCACAGACCTAAAAGCAGAGGGCACAATCAGTCATGGAATCAAACCACCAAAATTGGAGCAAATTAACCATTTATTCCTTATAAGTTAATTATCTTAGATATTTGTTATAGTGATGCAAAGTTGACTACATGAAGCTCTGGAAGGTAGAGAAAAGGAAATTTCCAAACCTACTGAGTCAGCTGAGTCCATATTTGCAGGTCATTATTTATGAACAGATCTCTCTCTCTCTCACTCTCTCACTCTCTCTTTCTCTGTGCTTACTAGGTACATCATTGAAGAAATGAGAGCTAAAGGAGAAACATTAGAACTGCAAAGACATTTAAGCTTCTGATTACTATATTATTGAGAAAAAGGAAGTATATTATACATATTTGATACTGATTGCTGCTACTTGTCATGATAAATTTTGTCAGCCAAAAACTAATCACCTTTTTTTTTTACAAACCATAATGAGTCCATCTGTCCAAATATAAATAAGTAAATATGCTTTTTAGAGTTTACTCCATGTTTTGGGAAAACCATTGTCAAAACTTCTGTTCTGAAATCTCTCAAATGACTATGACTCTCATCTTATTGGAGTTAATAGTAAAGATCCCTGGAGTCCTTTGGGAGATGAAGAGAGACAGAAATCATGAGTTCCTATCTAAAATAATTTGAACATTACTGAAATCAAGAGTTAATATTTACTTTTAAATTGACTAAATACATGACCCAAAATCCAAACACTATGATTATGAAGTGGACAATGAAAAGAAAGCACAATGGAATTGTGTTATTCAAACGTCCTCACTTTTATAGCACTCCGTTCACACAATTCTGGCCTATGCAGTGATCTTTCATAGTGATAATGTGTTGTTTGGACACTACCTGTCCTCACCCAAATGGCTCTTACATAAGAGAAAAAAATCAGCTTGGGAAAAATTACTGGAGCTGTTATTCCTAGGCAAAGCATATGATAGGTGTACACCAGAGGCCCGAATTCCTACTTTTAGTGACTCTGGACTTTTGTCACTGTCTTTCCAACAATGTGAATTTTATGTTTTTGTCCCAATGAACTTGCAAGCAAAATATCAGGGAGAAGTTGTACAATAATGTGATTGACAGGGCAGCAATTTTAGCTCCATGGTCATTTTGTACCTATGGGATGATAAGGACTTAATCCAAACCTGATGCAGAGGTGGTCATTAAATATGGACTTTTTTTAAAAAAAAAAAAAAAAAAAACAAAGTCAATTCTTTTTATTTCATTGGAAATTTACTTTCATTTTGGGTAAAGCACATTTAGAAATTTATATATAAAGAAAGTGATGTCCATAACCTTCATGTGATTCCCTAAAGGTTCAGCTCTTAAAGAGCAAAGGAATTTGGAAGGTGAATAAGACAGCTTGTGCATTTTTATTGCAAAGAGACCTAACATAACTAATGACTAAGAAAATATGATTTATATCTTAGGGCTGAAGTATAGGCAAGGGAATAAGAAGATTATTGGAGGCAGGATTCAACACATAGAAAATATAGGCAAGAAAATTATTTATCAGGGACGCCCTCTGCTGAGTGCCTCCAAGTGCAGGGGGCATGTTTTATATCATCTTCCTTAAGAAAGAAGAACACTTCATACAATACTTCAGAGCCAGCTTACCCTACATTTAAAATGCATTCTTTGTTCCTATTCAATGAAATCTTCACCAAAGAAGCTATTTC
The DNA here is from genome assembly GCF_000622305.1 of Nannospalax galili. Classification (NCBI taxonomy): domain Eukaryota; kingdom Metazoa; phylum Chordata; class Mammalia; order Rodentia; family Spalacidae; genus Nannospalax; species Nannospalax galili. The sequence continues at coordinate 2,208,392 of NW_008344194.1, read as the reverse complement.
CCCAGTGCCAGGAATCAGTGCAAGACTTAGGAAAACAGTGAATGGTACATGAAACATGGCCAGTGTATGGTCAACTCACACCCAGTGTGAAGTATAGTTGGCAGAACATTAATAAAGAAATGAGCACTAGACAGCCAGAGTGCATTTCAAGGGAAACCCGGCAGTAACTGTAGGATGAAGTGACCCAAGACCCATTGCACAGGAGGCAGTGCCTTGGAAGAACATGGAATTTGTCTGAAGTTCAACTGAAAGTTTGTATAACCATGGCTCTCAACTCTGAATATGCATTAACAGCACTGGGGAGCTTTAAAAACAAGAGCATTACCAAGGACTACCAAGAAAACAACTAAGCCCTTATTTTTTGAGGGCAGGATCAGAGCCTACTCTGTTTTACAACACCCACCCATGGTGATCACATGAGGAGCTAAAGCACCTGGTCTTAAACATGCCGGCCTTGAAGACACCCAGAAAGGGCCAAAGACAGAAAACACTGCTTGAATAGTAGGAAAAGCTTCTACCTTCGGGGGCTTCAAATGTTGTATAATCAAATGTTACCAAAGATATAACATCATGCTATATCTTTAACTTGATAATATTCCTTCAGGTTCTCTCATTTTTTATTATTTTTTTAAAAATATATTTTATTTAGTATTTTTATTTTATGTGTATGAGTGTATTGTCTGCATTTATGTGACTATATCCATGTCATGCAATGCCACAAAGTCAGAAGAGGGTGTTGGATTCCCCTAGAACTGGAGTTAAGGACAGTTTGTAGCCACCATGTGGGTGCTGGCAATTGAACCTAGGTCCTCTGCAAGAGCAGTCAGTGCTCTTAACAGCTGAGCCATCTCTCCGGCCCCAAAATATTTTATTTATTTTTATTTTATGTGTATAAGTTTATTGCCTGCATGTAGGTAAGTGCACCCATATCGTGTAATGCCCATAGAGGTCAGAAGGGAGTGTTGGATGCCCTGGAACTGAAATTCAGAAAGGTAAGGTTGTTAGCTCCCAGGTATTGGGAATCGAATCAGGGTCCTCTGCAAGATCAACCAGTAATCTTAACCACTGAGCCATCTCTCCAGCCCCCTCATTTTTTATTATTTTGTTTCTATATTTGCAAGAAATTTTCTGAAATGTTAATGTTTTCTGTTATCTATGTAATCGAGATAGACAAATCCGACAGAAGTCAATGATAAATAGGAAAGAGGCTGGTTATACCAGCTTTGTAATCCCAGCCTCTGCCCTGCTGTTATGTTTCCTAGAATGACTACATTTTATGGAACAGTGACTTTTATAGAACCAAGATGTGATCACATGGTGGAAGAAACACAGGAAATGCTTGCTTGGTTTTTCTTCATATGCCTATATTTCTGCAACCTTTCATTACTTAAAATGAGAGCTTATTTTCACCTTAATCAGCTACTTTTGCTAGATAAGGATTACCTCCTTTCTATAGACATAGTTTCTAGTATTCATAATAATTCTGCTAGATAAATATTGCTGTTATTTTCATGGGGTCAAAATTAAGACTAATAGGGGCTGGATACATGGCTCAGAGGTTAAGAGTATTGGCTGCTCTTACAAAGGACCCAGGTTTGTGTCTTAGTACCCACACAGTGGCTAACAACCCTCTGTAACTCCAGGGGATCCAATGTCATTTTCTGGTATCCAGAGGCATTGCATACACAGGCACATTTAAATACATGCTGGTAAAACACTCATACACATAAAAAATAAATAGCATTTGAAATATTAAAGCTAGTGAAATTGACATTTTTAAAATATTTCATTAATTCTTTGAGAATTTCCTACAATGTACTGGGATCATATTCAGACCCTTCCCTTTTCTCCCCCGACACCCTACTACTCACTCTACTTCATGCCCTCTCTTATTAGTTTTCTAGTTTTTAAAAAGTTTAATTTTTGTTCTTCAAATGCTCTTGTCAGGGACTGGAGAGATAGTTCATCAGTTAAGAATACTGGCTGCTCTTTCAGAGGACCTGGGTTTGATTCCCAGCACCTACATGGTGGCTCACAACCATCCATAACTCCAGTTCCAGGGAATCAGACACCCTCTTCTGACCTTTGTGGCTCTGCATGACACTGATGCACTTATACACATGGAGGCAATACACTCATACACATAAAATGAACATAATAGTTTTTAAAAATTTTAATGATCTTGGGTGTGGGCTCATCTTATGGAATCAGGCCAACCTACCAGGCATCATTCTCTTGAAGAAAACTGACTCTCCTTCTCCAGCAGCCACCAATTGCCAATAGATCCTCAGCTAGGGTGGGAACTTTTTGTCCACATCCCCCATGTTGGTGTTCTTTCTGGCTTGGGCTTGTACAGGTGAAATCAGTATGCTAAAACATCATACCAAACATGGTTTGAAGATGGGCAAGAAGTTAAACTTAGGTTTGTTTGAACTTAGAGACAGCTATTGTGTCATAAATTCACTATTGAACTTTTCCTATGAAACAATTTCTCTCACACTGAAAAGACACAGAATGTTTAATCATTGAAGTAAATAATCTTGTTTTTTTTTTTATTTCTTCAAGAAAAGTGTGGCAGATAGTGTTTGCAGTATCGGGACACTGCTTAAATCCAATGGAGAAGTGTTTGTGTCCAGTTGAATAATCTCTTTAATGTGTATTTCTTCATCTTTGATTGTACTGAAATTTAATATGGTATCCATGGATATGATTTTTTTTAAAAAAAAACATTAATCCTGCTTGTTGCTCTCTGCAGAGCTTGTAACTGTGATTTGGCATCTCTTATTAATTTTGGATAAATTCAAAGTTATTATTTCTTCAAATAATGCATTTGTTTCTCTCTCCTTCTAGTTTAACAGGGTACCTTCTTGACCACAGCTATGCCATGTTAAAGTTTATGCTGACTCTAGTATCTGCAATTATCAGGGAATTAGCCCAGGGTATGGGAACACACATCAGCAGAACCTAGTTGTCTTGGGAACAGTTCAGTGTGTCCCGGAATGTACCTGCTAACTTCAGATTTATGGCTTCTGTAGTTTATGCCTGGCTTGCTTCTGCAAAATAGTAATTGTTGCTTATCAAAATAGAAATTGTTAAGGGGGCTCTCTCCCTGTAAGGTTAAGTACTTAAACTTTTCATCTCTGGTTATGGTTTCTCTGTATAAAAGCTTACCCTAGAGATGGTTTGGGGCTATATACTTGGGTTCCAAGATCCTTGTGTAGTGGCCCTGGCCAGCAATGACTTTCAGTAAAATTTTGTCTGTGTAGTCTTCTCTGTGAAGCACCCCTCAGCACTAGTGTCATTACATGTATATTATACCTTTTGTTGTAATCCTATGGTTCTTGGACATTTTAGTTTGTTTGGTGTAGGAATGACGTTGACACTATGGACATAATGTGGACAAATAAGATTTACCTAATCAGTCAACCAGAACTCACTATGTAGACCAGGCTGGCCTTGAACTCACAGAGATCTGCCTGCCTCTGCCTCCCAAGTGCTGAGACCACAGGCATGCACCACCATGCCCAGCAGCATAGCTTTTTATTATGTAAACAAGCATACTGGGCCTGAGCTCCTCAGGTAATGTAAAGCATACATTTTTATTCCCTCAAGACCCTTCCTTGCCCTTGACCCAAAACACTATATTAAAGAGGTTGTATATGTTTTGCATATTCCTTGAAAACAAAAAAGATTACCCCATTTGTGCTGCAAACAACAGGGATAACATCTATTTGTGGTTGTTGTGTGGTATTCTAGGTCAGTAGGGATTAGAAGGGACATAATATAAGACAAATAAATATTTCTTCCTTTTTCTTCCCCATTTCATGCTGGATATACTTTCTTTTTCTAACATTCCTTTTTTAATTTTATTTTTTAATTTTTTCCTATTTTATGTGTATGAGTGTTATGCCTGCAATGTGTGTAATGAACCCATGTTGTGCAGTGCCTCTGGAAGACAGAGGAGGGTGTCAAATTCCCTGTCATTGAAGTTATAGATGGTTTTTAGCCACCATGTGGGTGGTGGGACTTGAACTTGGATCCTTTGGAAGAACAGCCAATCCTCTTAACCACTGAGATATCTCTCCAGCCCCTGGATATACTGTTTCAGTAAAAGAATGAGCAAAACCCAGAGAATTCAGAAGAAACAGGTTTTTAGCAACTCAGTTTCACTCATGGCCTTAGAATAGATACCAGGAATCTGTATTTAAGCATCATATAAAGTGGCATTTCATAGTAAATACCACAGTCTGGGTTTTTAGTCTTTTTACCATGGCTTTTTGATTTGGGAAGTTTTCATTGCTGCAAATTAGAGATTATTTCCACAGTCCATCCATGAGAGTCATCTCTTCTGTTGCACATTGATGTGCATTTTCCAGCCTCTAATATTTATTTTTAATTCTTAGAATTTTCATTTCTCTTCTTACTCTGTCCATCCATTCTGACAAGTTTATTTTTTCTTTCAAAGTCTTTGACATATTAATCATAGTTGTTATGAATTCAAAGCCTGATAATTCCAGTATCATTGCTGTATTTGAACTCAGTTCTGATGCTCGCCATTGCATTTAAATTGTGTTTCTGGCTTTTAGTATGACTTGCAATTTGCTTTTCAAAAAATGAGCATTATCCACTGGCAGAAAGCAATGATAGTAAACAGACCATTGATATTCTAGTGGGGAAAAGGTAGTTGTGACACGGTCTTACCATTAGGTCTCGGTCTTGTATTGAGCCTGCACCCCTGGGCTAGTAGCTCGGTTTTCTCTTTCCATGGTACAGCATGACTAGAAGGAGAAGAGCTTGGCATTTCTAGGCATGGCAGACTTGGATAAAACTCCAGTAATTTAGGTTTGGTTGAAGTGGTTCTTTGGAGGGAAGATTTTGTTAGGAGCAGAATGCTCAGAAGTTAATACTAATGGATGACACAAGAATGAGAATGCTGTTGTGTAATATTTGTTGAGAACTTGGTAGAGCTCTTATAAGTAAAACTCAAAAATTGGGGGCCTGTAATGATGTTTGGGTGTTTTTTTTTAAAACTCTCGGACGCCAGCAACTGGCCAATTAGAGTTGAAACTTTCCTACCCAGGCCTCATGGTGCACAGAGGTTTCTGCACAGGGAAGCTGTAACTCTCTGTACCTACCTGTTTCTTTAGCTCTGATGCCAGCAAATGCCCTGAGACCTCATTTCTCTGATAAAGCTAATGAGTTATTGAATTTTTCAGTTTTTCACTCCTTAATAGAATAAAATAGTGATTTCTTAGCTCCCTACATGTTAGATCAGTAACTAGATACCTCTTTAATGTATTTTTATTCTTATTCCTCAGTTTTTTTGAGGAAAGTAATAAAAACAAAAGCATCTGACAGTGGCCTGATTAAAAAGAAAGGAAGCAGCTTCTTTTGTTTTCTGTTGGGTTTGAGAGAAATTATTTTATCCCACATCATTTGTGCTCTCTGTACTTGTTTCTCATCATTCTGTCTCCTGGCATCAGCCTGACTGCCTGCAGGCCACAAGCGACCTCACTTTTCTTATTTCACCCTCACAACTCAGCTTAGCAGAACTTTACAGTAAGTTCTTCCTTTAAAACTATGTTGAATGTTGAATTCTATTATGCCTGGTAGTAAGCAGTTCCTGTGGGCCAGGTATGTAAGTTAGTCCCAGCTCTGAAGGTCTTCTTGGTAGCAAAGCTTTGCCCCTGCCCTGCCAATGCCCACTTGTCTACAGGATGGTTGTGGAGTCTGTTGATTCTTGAGAGTCACAGGTTCTAAAACATGCTATTAGCTGATGATTTATTGCTTGTACAAAGCTCAATACTTATAATAGTCTCATTGTTTTTTAAAGTTTGCCTTGGTGTTGATATTATATATATTTTCTTATATCAATTCATTAAGTTATATTCTGACCAGCAATAACCTAGGTGTTTACCATATATGACTTAGACTTTGAACATCAGCACTCTTGTTATTTTATTCAGAAAGTTAATTCTTTTCATCCTATGTCCTCCCTCATATGTAGATTCTAGCTTGGGATTTTTAGATTTCTGTATATAAGTTGGAATGAGTGCCTGTAGAGTCCAGGAAGGGGCCATGGGAGGGAAGGACACCTTAAGGGGAGTGTGCAGTAAAAATGTGATATGAAAGTAGGACCAGAAAAATGTGGGGTGGGGTGGGGTATGAGGTGTGGAAATTAGATGGGAATGCAGTAAGGGAGGGAGTGTTAACTAAAACTAAAGATACTTGAGAAAGCCATTTAGAAACCTAGTACATTACAAGTTAACCAAAAAATGTAACTAAACCTGGTGACATATGCCTTTAATTCCAACACTCAGGAGGCAGGGGCAAGCAGATCCAAGCAGCTAACTGTGAGACTGAGGCCAACCTGGGATAGTCTACACAGTAAGTTCCAAGCCAGCTGGGGCTACATAGTGAGACTCTGTCTCAAAAAGGGAAAAAAAAAAAAAAAAAAATGGGGCTGAGGAGAAGGCTCAGTAGTTAAGGACAGTTGTTGCTCTTCTCGAGGACCCAGCTTTGATTCCCAGCACCCACATGTGCTAACAACCACCTGTAACTCTAATTCCAGGGGATCCGACATCCTCCTCTTCTGGCCTCTGTGAGCATGTGTACATGTGGTGCACTTACACACATGCAGGCATTACACTCATACACATAACATAAAAATAATAAAAAAAATGTTTTTAAATATGTAATTAAAAAAAGACTTTGAGGAAAGTTTTCTGCATCACTGGAGATGGCTGTTCTAGATGACATAGGTTTTCAAACAAAAATCCCAGTGCTAGGTGGGGGATACCTCCCTGTCAGCTGGTGAGGGAGGCCCTAGAGATTACCCCAAGAATATAGGCTATTGCCTTTGCTCTTGGTGTCCAACCTGAGCTAGATGGTAAGATTCTACTGCTGAAGACGCCACACACTTCCATTATAGGACACAGAGTAATCAAGTTAGAACTGAGCTGGGAGAGTCCTCCCTCTTGATTAGTATTCATAGTACCAGAAGGGGCTGTGCAGGCTGTTCAGGGAGAAAACTCACCAACAGTCTTATCCAGCTAGGTACACTATGTGGTACAATACTGACCATACCCACTGGTGCAATATTGTGTGACTATTTGGGAGGGGTAACTAACTGCTTTGTGACTGATTGTGAGGTCTGCTCCATAAGCAAATACTGTGCACCTTGTGAAAAGATTATAGCTTGGGAAGTCATGGGCTACAGAGCAGGAAATCCACTATTGTTGTTCTGATACAAGCACTCCGGAGGCAGAGGCAGGCAGATCTCTGTGAGTTCAAGGCCAGCCTGGTCTACATAGTGAGTTCCAGGCCAGTTGGGACTACAGGGAGACTGTCTCAAAAAGGGAAAAAAAAAAAAAAAAAATGGGGCTGAGGAGAAGGCTCAGTAGTTAAGGACAGTTGTTGCTCTTCTCGAGGACCCAGCTTTGATTCCCAGCACCCACATGTGCTAACAACCACCTGTAACTCTAATTCCAGGGGATCCGACATCCTCCTCTTCTGGCCTCTGTGAGCATGTGTACATGTGGTGCACTTACACACATGCAGGCATTACACTCATACACATAACATAAAAATAATAAAAAAAATGTTTTTAAATATGTAATTAAAAAAGACTTTGAGGAAAGTTTTCTGCATCACTGGAGATGGCTGTTCTAGATGACATAGGTTTTCAAACAAAAATTCCAGTGCTAGGTGGGGGATACCTCCCTGTCAGCTGGTGAGGGAGGCCCTAGAGATTACCCCAAGAATATAGGCTATTGCCTTTGCTCTTGGTGTCCAACCTGAGCTAGATGGTAAGATTCTACTGCTGAAGACGCCACACACTTCCATTATAGGACACAGAGTAATCAAGTTAGAACTGAGCTGGGAGAGTCCTCCCTCTTGATTAGTATTCATAGTACCAGAAGGGGCTGTGCAGGCTGTTCAGGGAGAAAACTCACCAACAGTCTTATCCAGCTAGGTACACTATGTGGTACAATACTGACCATACCCACTGGTGCAATATTGTGTGACTATTTGGGAGGGGTAACTAACTGCTTTGTGACTGATTGTGAGGTCTGCTCCATAAGCAAATACTGTGCACCTTGTGAAAAGATTATAGCTTGGGAAGTCATGGGCTACAGAGCAGGAAATCCACTATTGTTGTTCTGATACATGGACATGTAATCAAACTGCTTCCTAAATATTTTTGTTTATATTGTAGACTAGTGCTTCTCTGCTTTGATTAGAGAAGCTTCTTTTTGCAGTGGGCAGAGGTTAATGCAGAGACTTGTAACTGATCCAAGTGCTTAGAAAAAGTGATTGTTGAATGCTCAGCCCTATATGAGACTTTTATGTCACCCTCTCCAAGGCCCAGAGAGCATCACAGAAAAGTAGGTAGAAAGAATGTTATAGCTGGAAGATCAGAATGAATGGTATAAAATGTCATGGATATGCATGGCCGTTGCAATCATGAACACACAAAAACTATAGTTACCTGTAAACGATTGGGTTCTTTAACATTCCATCGTGGATGGTTGTGGGTTTCATGAGGTCCCACCACTCCCTGAGATACTATTGTTAGCTAATGATTTCCAAGGGAAGAGGAATCAATTTCTTCAGTGGTATAGGCTCTGGTAAGTTGTCATGTCTTTAAAAAAAAAAACAAAAAAATGAACAACAACAAAAAAAACCCTTAATTAAACTCATTAGGTTCCCCTCAAAATATATTAATTTATGAAGAGAAGTAGTTGGGAAGGAGAGGGTCAGTGGTACAGGAGAGGGATGGGAATAAGAGTAATGGAGTGTTAATATGATCAAAAGACATTGTATACGTCTATGAAATCATCACAAAATTAATTCTTTTTAAAACTAGGATAGATGGGAGGCTTAAAAAATACATATGTGATAAGATAGAAAATTAGATCACTCCTCACTGTACCCCAGCAGGTAGGGCCTGCCTAAGCAATTAAACTCAGTCAATCTTCCTTGCCAATTCTTATATGGAGATGGGCAGGTCTAGTCAATTTAAAGCAATGAGTCCAGGAATGATTTATTGGGTCGATTAAGAGGTAGAAAAAGTCAAGAAACTTCCCATGCTTAAGAGCCATTGGAAGCCAATCTTTGCTTACATTTTTATTGGCAACCACGCACTCTGAATTGCTCCTAAAAGTCCTACTAATAATGATGAGAAGCTGAGGCTGAAGAGGGCATGAGATCTGAGAGAAATTTAAATTCTTTATACTGTTGAACCTCTGCACAAACAAGACCAAACCTTTAGTGTGCTTTGTGTTTCTTATAGGTATTTTCTTTTATTTGCATGGGACAATTTGGAATGGATAATGTCCATCAGAATGAGATGATACAGTGTCAGAATAATGGGTCACCAATGACCTACAAATCCTAATCTCCAGAACTAGTGCATACATTATCTCTTATCATAATCAGGACTTTGTACTTCTAAAAATATGTATTGGAACCTCAATAAAAGGAGATTATTCTGTTATCTGAATGATTGCAGTGCCACAACAATTGTCCTTAAAAATGGAAGGAGGGGGCATGGAGAGAGGTCGGAGAAAAGGATATGGGATATGAATAGGTCTTGACCTGTCATTATTGGGTGTGAAGATACTGCTGTCCTCTGGAAGAGAAAATAGACAAGAAGATGGGCTCCCCTTAACATCTTCCAGAATGGAGCAGCCCTGTTGACACTTTAATTTTAACTCATATTCTGCCTCTCACTTGTGTAAATGAAATATAATAATCTTATATTATTTTATGTGCCTAAATGTGATAATTTGTTCTGACAGGAATAGGAAATCAATACAAAAGGATAAAATCTACTTCAGGTGTCAAACAGCTAATATGTTGATCATAGGGAGCCCTTGGCATCCTATTGAACATAAACAATCTCTCAGTGTATCAATATGAGGCAAGATCAAAGATTGACTATGATGGATTGATACAAAAATTGGGTCACTCTTTTCTCATGTCTGAACACAAGTAACATGCTCAATCACATATCTATGTCAGGACAGTGACCATCCATTCTTCCATTCATGGGTAGTGTATGTGACTACTAGTTTTTTAGTGATTGCTTTGGCATTGCTTTTCTTTGCTCCTAGATTAGGTCTCTTAAGATGTCCAAATGTTAAATTTTTCTAACTCCATTGCTACCTCCTTTTACACGTCCCTAAAACAAGCTCATATGTAATGCCCTCTCTTATCTTCCCTCTAAAATGTCCCAAAGTTCCTCAGTGCATTTCTTCATCCTATCAGAGATGAGTAACAAATGAAACTTGCTCAACTGTGTATATAATCTTAGAGATATTTTTAAATTTATTTTAATGAATAAAGAAAAACATAAAAATTGTACATATTCATGGAGTATCATGTAATGTTTAATACACATGTGCACATTGTGTAGCGGGTTAAATATTTTTATCTTCTCAAATATTTATCATTTCATTATGATGAAAACTTTCACTGAAACATATAGTACAATGAGCTACCTATATTCACTATACTGCAATATCACACTAGAATGTCTTTCTTCTAACTGTAACTCAGCACTCATTGATCAACCTGCCCCACTTATGAAGTTTCCTGGCCTCTATCACCACTATTTGAAACTATTTTTATGAGATTCACATATTCAGTGCCATGTGAGATCACCCAAACCTTCTCTCTAAGTCTGCCTTCCTTAATACAATGATCTACATTTCCATCCATATTGCTACAATTAATGTGATTTAACCTTTCCAGAATGAATATTATTTTACTTTGTATGTATCACATTTTCTTTATCTATTGATCAATTAAGGGATACTTGTTTGTTTATATTTCTTGGCTATTGTGAAAAGTGCTGCAGTGAATTGGGGGTGCAGATGTCTCCTCGGCATACAGAGTTCATTTCTTTTTATTTTATTTTTTATACATTATTATTATTATTATTATTGTTATTGTTTGTTCTGAGAATAAAGTCTTGTGTAGCCCAGGCTGGCTTTGCAATCACAACGTGGCCAAGGGTTGCCTTAACTTTCTGAATCGCCTGCTCCTACATTCCAAGTGCTGGATTACAGGCATGCATCACCACACCAGGCTCTTTTACCTTATTATTAGGAAGTCAAAAATAACATTTGTAGGCCAAACTCCATAAAAGTACCAAGAACTCTCTTGTACTTCATGTTCTATCAATGCTAGTTCTGTATCACAAATAGTAAATGAAATACGCCAATCTAACCCACAGACATAATATATTTTTCATAGAGAAAAGCTACTTTTATGAAAAGCTGTGGCAGTAACTCAGAAGGGAAGACAAATTCTACCCTGAGCCTGACTAAAAAAATGATAAAGGTAACCAAACAGGCTCAGAGCACAAAAGAATCAAGTGTGCATGAAGGTTCATGCAAAGGTGCCATTTTCTTTATTTGGTCAGACTGAGAGGTAATTAATTCCCAAGGAGGTCATTAATGTGTGTGCCCCTAGATATGGGGCCTACTAAGTCCTTTGAAGTAGGCTCTGCTGCTCAAGGATGTTAGGATAATGGCTATAAACTGTGCCCATTCACATGTCTGTCTATATATTGAATGTAGGGTATACCTAAATTTTCACAAGAAGATCATCAATCCCATACAAAAGATTCTGAAAAGTAGGTAATAGGCCATTTACACTGGTTAGTTGCAGATCATTTCATAATGCTGAAAATTTTGCCCTGAAAATTTGTGGGTTTTTATTTTATTTATCAGTAATACTAAATGTTGGTATATGATATGCATAATTTTAAAAAAATCCAATGCAACAAAAATAAATTTAAATCCAGATACTTGAGATAAATGACCTAGAATAATATTTTAAATTTATGGTGTGTATGGTGGTTTGAACAAGATAGTAATTCATTTCACTGGCAGCTCTAGGGTAGGGGCTTAAGAATGGGGGGCTGCTGTTGGAAAGAGAATTTTTTTAACAAATGAAATGCATGATTAAAATCAGATCGGATTATATTCCATTGTATTAAGAATTTTCCACAAAACATGCCTATGCTGGATAGACTGGTCCCATTTTCCCTCATAAGAAGATCACTATACATTGCACATTCAAGAAAATGGAGTCAGGTCAGTGGTAGAGGGTAACAGCCAGTCAGTGCTTCATCTAACATCTAGTTTACTGACATAAAATTTCTCCTCCATCCCTCAAAGCATTATTTTTATCTGATCAGGAAAATCCTATTCTTACACACACATTACTAGTGAGAGTCTGGAAATTGTTCTGATAGTTTCTCTAACACAGTTAAAATGTGCTTTTTAAATGGCTAAGCCCTTGTCTCTGATACCTACTTAGAAAAGTGAAGCCATGTGTCTATTTAAAGACTCAACCAAGAATACTCACAGTAGCTCTGTTTAATATAGCTCTAAACTAAAAGCATGCTATATTTCTATCAGTTGAAGCATAGATGAAAATATTCATACAAGGTAATATTTAGCAATGAAAGAAATGAACTAGGGGTTTATATATCAACATGTATGGGGAAGTGGAATAAAAATACTTTAGGAGGAATGGATTTTTTTTCTTTCTTTGTTTTGTTTTTGCTTTGCTTTGTTTTTGAAACAGAGTCTTCCTGTAGTCCTAGCTGGCCTAGAACTTGCTGTATAGACCAGGCTGGCCTAGATCTCACACAAATCTGCCTGCATCTGTCTCCCAAGTGCCAGGATTAAAGGCCTGCCACGACACCGGGCTTTTGGAGCAAGGAGAATGTTTTATCTTGATTGAGTGATAGATGAGTACATTTTATCAAAAATCCTCCATTTAAAATTTATATATTTTATACAGGATGAAATATATACATCCACAAAAAACAAAACTAAAGAGGTACATCAATCACTTTTCTACTTTTTGAGAATTATTTAAAAGAATGGAAAACAGCCACAAACAATTAAAAATTTCATTATTTAATTAAGGGAATGTGCCATGAGTCTACACTTAACCAGAAAGATACTTGGAATGAGTTTTCTCTCTTTGTGGAACATATGCCCAGAGTGAAACTCACTACTTTGAAAAAAACTGCAAAAGGTTTAGTTGGACATATATAAAAATAATATCTTGCATTTATATATGTGTATTTATAAAAGCTCTCTAAAATTCTTTTGTTTTCAAAAGAAAATTTATTTTAAGATACAAATGAAGACTTATTTTTTCCTAACAAATATTGGATGTACCACAACATTTCACACTGAATAAATTAAGGCCAGAAATTGAAATGCCTTGCAGCTAGCCATTGGAGCTCTTTTTATAATTTATTTACATTTTACCTTATTTTACAGAATATCTGCCATTACTTTGACAGACACTTTACCTTACCTTCACAGTGTCAGAAGTTTGATTTTTTTTTTCAAAAGATTGTAAGATAGTATTTTTAATGATTTTAGTTTAATTGTTTCCTGGCCCTGAGTATTGTCTTAAACCTAATTTTCCAAAATTTGTAAATTTAAAACCGTGCATAGGTATCAGTTATCTTCTGTGCAGTGGAAAATCCTTTCCTAAGCACACATCTTCTAGTGATTCATAGTGTTCACAGAAAATGTCAAATTGAAGTCTCATCAGATGCATTGATAATTACAGTGAGCTTCCTATACTTTAGCTTTATTTACCTAATAAGCTTGTATTTCCTTTCATTGAGATGAACATTTGTTGCTTTGAGTTTGTTTGCCGAAATGTTTCCTGTGAGCTTTTCCATCTCTTTGTCTTCTATCCTTTCTCCACGTGCCTGCAATCTGCCTTCTGTTTCCATTCCTCTAAATAAACTACTTTATTTAAGTTGCCTGGGAAAACCTTTAAAATAAACCCAAAGCCTGTTTTCTAGTGACTGTCCTTGATTGAATTTGGCAGCTTTAGTTATTTTTTTAATAGACAATCTCTCTCAGCTCCTTGCACCAGCAGGCTTTTCCTGCTCCCTTACCCAGCAGAATGATCCTTCAATACATTTCCTTTGTCTTTCCCTCTCTTTTATGTTTTCTTTCCATTTATGGAGCTGGGACTCAAACCTTGGGCCTTGGGCATGCTATGGGTATGCTGTGCCAGAAAGTGTCATCCCAGGCATTTTCCTTCCCACCCTAATTTCTAGTTTTCTCTGCCTTCCTTTAATTCTTTAATTTTTTTTTTTTTTTTTTTTTTTTTTTTTTTTTTTTATTTTGAGACAGGGTTTCCCTGTAGCCCCAGCTGTCCTGGAACTCACTATGTAGACCAGGCTGGCCTTGAACTCACAGAGATCCTCTTGCCTCTGACTCCCGAGTGCTGGGATTAAAGGCGTGTGCCATCACGCCTGGCTCATACACTTTTAAAAAATCATTCTACATGCTTGTGACATTTTTTTCTGATCAAACATTACTCAACCTCAAATTGCCATCACCGACCTTTCTTAAGCATCATTCACCACCATCATCCCCCAAATAGATCTTTCCATGAACACTAATCAAGTTTTAAATATATGTATTTTTTGGAACTAAGTTTTTTTCATAGTGTTACTCAGGATAATAGTTTTTCCATTAAATTTCTCAATTCACAATCTTCAAAACATTACCCTTATTTATCCTCCTATCAGTATCTAAAGTCTTTACTGAATATTTCAGCTGTTCAGTTTCCTGTTGTTTCTATACCTTTCAGTCTTTATTCTCTTGTTTAGGCCTTTACAATAATATCCTAACTCATCTTTCTTTCTGTCCTTCCTAATTTGCCTTCCATCCTGCCACTCATCATCTTAAAACACAATTAAAATCTATAATAATCCTCAAAAACACTTAGATTTTTTTCTTTAACATACACACACACACACACACACACACACACACACACACATACATATTTCATCAAGATTTTCAAGAGAAACTGATTTTTTTAAAAAGATTAACTGCAGGGCCTAAGATTCTTGTATCTGTGTTACTGGTGAAGGAAGCCTTTTCTTTGGACTGTAGACTGCATTATCAACCATCCTGCTCTGACAGGCCATGGGCCTCCCGACCCCTGTGCTCTGGTGCTCCTGATCCCTGAAGCCTTCCAGATAAGTGAAGAATCAAAAAGATCAACATCAAATCACCTGAGCTGTATTAATTGAATTTATAAAGCTTTCAACATCAGTAAACTTGAGCTTTCTGGAAAATTGCTAGAAAGTAAGTTTCTCTTTCTGAAGAAAATAGCAAAATTTGAGGCTAGGTCTGAAAGGAATTGAGGCCATCAGAATTTAACAAGGATTAAACATTTGATATGAGAACATATAGCCCACTATGTGCATAGTAGGCACTCAGGACATACTGGCAGGTCTAACTCTGAACAAGACAATGAAGAGCACAGATCTGTTTCCATTTCACTTCACGCAGCCCATATGTATAAAGTGGATGTGGGGAACTCATTTCAGAAAGGAATTCCAGCTTTTAGAAACTCTCGAGTTTCTGTCTGTAATTGTGTTCAGAAGCCTGTGTGCAATGAAGCCAGCAACCACTATATTGTGGAGGGAAACCTTAATGGGTACTGAGGAAGATGTGCTTAAAATTAAAAGCTAATGTGCAGGGTCAGATAAATTTAACAATCTGAAGATGGGTAGAGTCACATGTTTTTTAAAAAAGAGGAAGTAAAGAAAGAAAGGATAAAGCTTTGTACCAAAACCGAGCTCTGTGCTCTCCTACTGATTCACCCTTTCTAACTTTGTAACTGTAGGCAAGTCTTATTTCTTCACTGAATTTCACTCTTCCCATCAGAAGTGGGAAGAGAATAGAGTTGCTTTGAAGATCAAATGACTTTGGAGTACTGAACATGCTTTGAAAAACTTTGAAAGAATGACTTACTATAAACTGTTCCCACATTTAGCAGTAAAGCTTACATGTCTTTGAGGTAATTAGCAAAGCAAAGATGAAACTTGGTATGGAATTCTGCTCTTTAAACAAAATCTCTCTGTGACTCGCTGGGTAACAAAGAAAGTGAAAACTGTTAGCACATCTACCTGTAGGAACTCAGATAGATGGCAGAGTCTTCATTGTGACATCAAGAAGTTTAAAATAATGGCCCAAGAGCAAAGTCTGTATTTTGAACTTAGGGTAGTAGTTGCTTGCAGTTTCCTAAGTAGATGATTATTTCCTTCAAATGTTATATTACTGCCTACAGTTAAAATGAATTGAAATAGTCAAACAGATCCAGATCCTGGTGAGCAAAGAAAAGGAGACTAAAGTTCCCCTGGGTAAGATCTGCTGAGTGTGTTCAGAGTCTTGAGAGTCAGCAGAATGATGGAAGCCACGCTGAAGCTCAGAAAGAAACACAGCATGATGAGAGACAGGGGAGCATGCCTGTAAGTGCCAGCAGTAGGAGCTTCCTGTCAACAAGAAAGGCAAGCCCACAGCATCTGTGACATTCATCGAAAATTTGAGATGAACTTGCTGTGTTCCGCTAAGAGCATGCTAGAAAAGTCCCCATGTTAATCCGCATAATTTAGTTTTTAACTTGCTGTTACATGGCAGAGGCAGCCTGTCACAAAGAAAGTTAAGGCTTAAACCATGAAATATTTTTATATAAAAATAGAGTGCTTCTGTTTTCCTGTTTTGTTTTTCCATTTGTTTCTACGTGGAGCTATCAAGTATCTAACATAAATATCTTCTAATTTTACATGTTGAAATGAATGGATAATTTTAAATCTTGCTCAACAGAGAACTGGATCAGGATGTTGACTGTAATAAGAATTGGACTGAGATTTTGGCTGTGTTAATGTTTCCTTCATGCAAATGACATCTTAGGAAATTGCTTGAAAACCCTAGCATTAAAATACATTGCATGAAGTTATGCCATGGGGTATGTCCAAAGGTTGTTTGAAGACTGAAACCATACGAGAATCCTTTGCAAAGTTAAGTTTCAGTTCTATTTTAGGCAGGAACAGTGTGTTTACAAGCTTTTGAACTACTCTGTGAAAATTAGCCACATAAAATAAAGTTCTGCCATTCATACTTTTCATATTAAATTTAAATCTCATAGATCCCTAAGTTACCTATGAGAATGCATAAATACATACACCATAAAATATAAAAAATGTAAATACATTTGAACTTAGAACATTTTTTATGCCTAGTAACATTAAAATCATCCCAATTTAGCAATGGGCAATAACTTGCTTTTTTTTAAAGCAATGTGTATGGTTTTTTTTAGACAAGGTCTCCCTGTAGCCCCAGCTGTCCTGGAACTCACTATGTAGACCAGGCTGGCCTTGAACTCACAGAGATCCGCCTGTCTCTGCCTACTGAGTGCTGGGATTAAAGGTATGTGCCACCATGCCCTGCTGTAGTAGGCATCTTTTAATTTTTTATTGCTTGACAGTTTCATAAATGTCCATAATGAACTTTAGTCAGTCTCACCCCTCTTGTTTCATCTACCCTCCCTCTCTCCTGGAACTCTTCTCAACAAGCCTTGGTGGAGAAATAATGCATTGTAAAACACTGGACTCCCTTTTGGTCCCACTTCTTAACTGACTTATTTTTTTTTCAAGTTTCCCTTAATACAGGTCATTTCCAGTTTTGTAGATAATCCAACATCCCACTCAAAAATTCCAGCACCACCCCAAATTGCATGATACTATTCTAAAATAAACTTTTCTTGTCACGGGCTTTTTTATTAATAACTTTCCACTTTGAATTACATTTAAAACTAAGTGCGACGGTAATTTCCGGAGCTATAACTAGAAGTTGCAGCAGTTTTTCTTTGCTCGGTAACCTTTCATCACATATGGCAGATGGATGGCCAATGCAGCCAATTAAAATGGAGAGAATAACATGTGCCTTTAAACCTCACTGGTCTTAAAGGAAGTATGCCTGCCTTAATTACAGCCTCATTTTACTTAGGACATAGTGGCAAGTCAAATTTCAAAGGCAAGTCACAGATTACAGTGAAAGGCCCAAGCTTCCTGTGCAGACCAGGCAGTTAGCAAGCAGGTGTGGAAGTTCTGGTGAAGTCCCGTGTTCCTGCAGCTGCCTGCTCTTTCATACTGTCAAATGGTTCTGGCTGTACTAGAATTTGTCTTTACAAAATAAAAGAACATAATGATGAAATACCATGCCCCCCCATAAACCTTTCTTTGCCTGTTCTCAAAGTAGCAAAACTGAGAAACTGTTTGGGGTTATTTAATTCCCAAAGAAGGGGATCGGGGGCTGAGCTGGAGGAAGTATTATCAAAACTGATTATTTTATTTTAGTATTGCCACTTTTTTGTTCAAAGAAAATGTGCAGAATTGGCTTGTCTCATTATTTGTGCATGTGTTCTGCACAAGGCTTAATAAGGAGGTGTTCTGAGTCAAAGTTGTTCATTTCCTATGGCTATAGTAATCATATATGAAAATGCTTTTACAAGTTACAACTTAACTTTTTCAATTCAGATGGTAGAAATGAGTTTGGGTTAAAATATGTGACAAGGTCAGTTTCTCACATCCAGACAGAGCTTAGGAAACTTGTTCCCATATGCCAGCTGCTTCTCTAATGAGTGCAATTTAGGTTAATAACCTCCTTGTTTTAAAATAAAAATAATTATAGGGGTATTTGAGCCTATCAGTCAGTCATTCTTTGATTCAAATGAATCCAAATTATTTTCTTTTAAATGATATCAATTGCAGAAACAAGGAGACTAATAAGCACTTTTGTTGCTGAGAGAGGGATGTTGGATCTTCAGAGAAAGTAGTGGCAAAAGTCGGGGAAAGGGGAATGAAGAGTTTGGAGTTTAAAAAGGCAGTGGCTATAGATCCAGTAGAAAGGGTGTGCAGAGGGCACCCAACACAAACAACAGCTTCTGCAATTTGCTCAAGGCTCTGATGGCAAACTTAATTTCTACTGAAATTCATCTTCTATGCCAAGTTTCTAAACACATACTTGTCTGGTAAAGAGTCTAGACAAATAGCACCAAAAGAAAGAATTGTTTTCTTTCTTAGGAAAGAATTTGGAGGAAGAGATTGTGAAAAGAATTGGGAAGCAGAGGTCACGGTAGCAAGGGCTGGGTGGGGTAAGAGATCTGTTATTCTATGGACATGGAGAGCTCAGAATATGATATCTCAAAGACAGTGTTTGACAGGTACTATGAATTGAAGAAGCACCAAAGAGGCTGGGAAGCAAGAAGTTCTTTATGACTCTCTTCCACATTCCTCTCTCTTTCCTTATTCCTTTCTCTAAACTAGTCACAGAAGCTAGAATGTCTTCCCTAAAGCAGGCTTTAGAAACTGGAACACCTCATACCCATACAGGTTTAATATCTAAAAGATGTGTTCTCTTATCTCCTTGTCCTGATAATAGATCATAGGCCTTCATTCTAGAAGTATAGTGGGTCTAGAGATGAAAGTACGGATGTATCAGGGACAGGAGGCATGATTGTGCCTACTTCAAATAACACTTTTTCTAATTTCTATGAAAATATATTCACTTGCATTCTGAGATAAAATTAGAATGCATGCTTTATTATCCTAGGAATCTGAGAAATCCTATAATTATTTTGAGTACTCTTACGAGATGCCCATAACTTTGAAGAGAAATAATTTCCATTCCACCATGATGAAACTGACATATTATTTATATATACTTTATATGGAGAAGCAGAACATGAATACACACTGCCCACACACATTCATTACCATACACCTTGAACTTAAGGGCAGAGAACAGGTTGATCCTTATTTCTAGTATAACTATAAATCTCATGCCTTCTAAGAATTTAGTATTCATGATGGATCTAAAATTCTTTGGCTACTCAAATGAACAGGAATAGATACACTGTAACAAAGTAAGCAGGGGTGTAGCAAACAAAATATGAGTCATCCTTCACATGTGCCTGGCCAGATCAGCACTTGAAACTGTGATAACACTTCCTACCCCACTGGCTGAGTTTACTTTGTCATTGGGAAACATGGAAATTTCCTCATTTCTCTTTGATAGTTTGTCTTCAGAATTTGTGAGGCTGAGTGATCCAGCTTTTTTGGCTTCTTGGCAGAAAAGAAGAAAACATTCTTCACACATAATAAAATATTGAAAAAAAGTAAAGAACCTCTTAAGTTTTATTTCTAGTGGGTATTTCAGAACTAAGACTTCTTTGCTTAGCTTTTTACATAAGGTGTTAGTGATGCTAATTTAGCATGTTCTAGTGTTGATGATAATGTGCCTTCCCTGGTTTTAATTAGGAGAGATAGACCCATATAGATTCAACTCAGTTGAATTGATATATTGATATATTCGATTAAATATTCCTGTTACCTGATTTTCTCATAAAATGAAATCAGGTGTACATATTCCTGCTTCTTCATTTTGGGCCAAAACTACCCTTTTGTAGAATAGACTCTTTAAGAAATGAGAAGTTGGGAAAATATCTAAAATACCAAACTAACATGTTAACTATTGTCTCTCGATCACACAGAGACTAAGAGATAAGTTTACTTCTTACCAAAAGTTGATAAAATGTTTTTAGAAATGGAAGATCATAAAAATTCTTAGACCATCCTGCTAGGCATCAATTGTTGTGTTATTCTTTTGCCCCTTTGTATTCATTTAAGCCCAATTCTCTTGCTTTGTTTTTTTTTTTTGTTTTTTTTTTTTTGTTTGTTTGTTTGATGGTTAACAGTTTGTATATAAGCATGGCTAGCAAATTAGTAAAATTTTATTTTCCCTAGGAAGTGCTTAAATTATTCAGAGATAAAATAATTTTAAATGCTCAAGTAAAATTTCCCAAACACTGTACCTGGGATATATTAATTATTATAAGGATGCTTAAGAATTGAGTAAAGTCTCACTGTGAAACTCAAAGAGAGAAAAAAAATAAAAGACCAAGCAATTTATTAAAAGGGTCCAGAGGAGTTCAAGCCAGCAGCCCATATCCTGAGAAATGATTTATTAATGGGCTGAAAGCAGGAACCTGGGATGTGCCTGTGCCTGATCAAGGGGACCAGGGTGTAGCCACAAGTAGTCATGTCTGCAATGTGATTGATATAAAAGAAAATTGCAGCCATTCAATCGTGTCCTACCTTGCTTGACTTGTCATGATGGTGCTTGTGGGTGAGTACCACAAGAAAGGAACACTGCTGAGTCTGAATTTTCAGTGTTTATCCAACATTGTGCAGGGTAAGCAGTGCTCCATCCAAGCAGCCAAAGTTCTTCAGAGACAAAAGTTGGTAAACAGAGGAAGACAGTTCATTTGATCACAGAATTTCATGCTCAGACCCAGTGACAACATCCAACATTGCCATTGCCATGCAAACTTCAGTCTTTCTGATAACCTTATGTTTTATATTTCTCTGTTTAAATGGACATGTCAACTAATAGAGAATTATCTATATATATAATTTGACTGTTAGAATCAAGGGAATTTCCATTTTGATTTTATGCAGGGCCCAGTAAAGTATGTAACCAGTCTTGGCTTGCAGTTTACCAACTCTGATTTGAAGATTACCTTAAAGAATTATAAATGTGTAATTTCAGTGCAATTCTTTACTACTACCAAATGGGAATAATGCTTTTAGGAAATCAGATTGGGGCTGATGAGATGATTCAGCAGTTAAGAGTACTGACTGCTCTTGCAAAGGACCTGGGTATGATTTCTAGCACCCACATGACAGCTATGATCCATCCTAACTCCATTTCCAGGGGACTCTGACACCTTCTTCTGACCTCCGTGGCATTGCATGACATGGGTACACTCACATACATGCAGGCAATACACTCATATACAAAATAAATAAATTAATAAAATAAAATAAAAAGAAATCATATGGAAACCTCAGTAACACACCAAACAAAGTTAATCTCAAACATCCATTTTTTTCAGAGAACATCATGTAAGTAACATATCACACTATCGCCAAGATGGCTGATGATGGACAAACCGCACCTCTTCCATACAGCTTGGTGTCACTGGTGCTGTCTTCCAACCAGGAAGTCAGAATGTCAAATCCTCAGCCATCTTTGACTCTTCTCTTTGCTCTGCTTCCCCCAGCTAAGACCCACTAAGAGCAATCAATGTTACCTTATAGGAGTTCTCACTTTGGTTTTCCTTCCATTCTCACAGCCGCTACCATATTGGAAGCCCCATTACCTTCCTTCTAATTTACTTCACTAGCTTCCTAACCACTTCAAATTTAATCCTCTATTCTCCACTCAATTAATTTTACTTACTGCTTTAAGTTTGTTTTGAAAAGTATGGCACTGATTATATCTCTTCTTGGCTCAAAAACTTTTAAGTCTTACTTGCTGCAGAATTAAAGCCCTAGTCTGCAGTGTGTCATCCATTTCTCACTGTGTTTAATGAATCTTTGTCTGCTAGTATAATTTTACTGGCTCTGCTTCATATACATCATACTGATATCACATTGAGTCCTCACAGGCTACCACATGTGCTGCGCATTTTACAATTTTACTAGATTTTCAAATGACTGAGAGAAGAGCTGAGAGCTGAAAGAAGAGACTGGAGAAGTAAACACATCCAGATCACAAGAGCTCTGTAAGCAGCATAAAAGAATGTGCTTTGAAATGCACCATTGAAGAAAATTAAAGAAGAGTGAAGATGTCAGATGTTATTTAACCAAGTCAACCTGGCTATCTGATGAAGAATATATTGAGGGGGCAAAAGTAAGGAGGGAATATACCCCTTCTGCATTAATTCTCGAGTCATGATTAGGGCCTCTGCCAACAACAACAAACAGACAAACAAGAATGAAGCAACCAATCAAAAAACAGAGTAACAAGAGAAAAGCAAATGTCTTCATCTTTTAAATAGGAGATTTCATAAGGAAATGAAGTCCCAAACAGTTAAATCTGTACAATTTTAGGCTAGAATTGATGAGTTTCTGACCATGAAGAAAATGTGAACAGAAAAGTCGTGGATGGTAATGAACAGGGAGAAATTCAGCATGGCCTGTTTTCATATTCTTCTCTGGGTGATAATTCGTCTAGAAAGTGAAGGTTGTTCCTTTATTCTGGGATAGGGAAAGCACCTTTCACATGACAAAGCAGTCTTATGAAACCCCTTCCTTGGTTTTATGACTTTACATGAGGCTCAGAACATTCTGACTATGCTTTATTAACTTGCTTTAGGAAAGTATCTCTAAGAATGATCTTCCTGCACATTGTATTTTGGGGTTGTATTTTGTTTTTTTTTTTCAGGACCTTGCCATTTAAAATATTCAATGTGTTTTGGAATAACATGAAATGATAGAGGAATCTTAGTCAAGAAAATATATATGGCTAGAGCTGGAGAGAAGACTCAGAAGTTAAGAATACATGCTGTTCTTCCAGAGTACTCCGGTTCAATTTCCAGCACCTACATGGCAGCTAGCAACCATCTGTAGCTCCAATTCCTGGGATCCAATACCCTCTTTTGATCTCTGAGGGGCATTGCACACGTGTGGTACACTTACATACATACAGGCAAAACACTCAATTCTTACAGATGAAATAAAAATAATAAATTAAATATTTTTTAAAAAGAAAATGCATATGGGAATGGAATAAAGGAGACAAATTTAAGAAGTACTTAGAAGGTAAAATCAATAAGACACAGGGATTGATTGAATCTGGAAACAACTATGGTCCCATCTTTATTTAACAATGACTGGTAAGTTAATCAACTTGCCAACATAAAAACACAGAAAGAGGAGGAGATGGTATTGAAAACTGAGATTTTCACAGGGAAAGCATTAAATAGCACCATCTGTGTGACCTTGTGTTGGAGGCCCGGTGGGCTCAGCAGTGGGTACACAAGCAAAGATGATGATTCCACCTCTTCCCGAATCCATCCATAGACATTTGTTCATGTGTAGGAACACATGAGCCCCTTCCCCTTTCTCGATGATTGTTGATGGGGCTGGTCTTGTTACCTGGTGTAAGTAACTACAGTTAATGTGAGTTGATGATTACAATTGTTGTAGCGAGTCAAAGGGATGAAATTTCAAAATTAATTTCAGTCTTATTCCTTTAAATAAATTTCAAAGGGTAAAAAGAAATTATTGATTGAGATATTTTATTATTTTTTTCTTTGTTTGACTAAGAAGGGCTCACTAAATAGTCATACCTAACAAACTTTATTATAGTGGCAATAAGGGAAATGAAAAGTCTTATCATTTTTGTGTGACGTGTACATGTTTATGTGTAGCTACATCTGTGCACATGCATGTGCACTCATGTGGAGGCTGAAGGTTGATGTCATGTGTCTTCCTTAACCACTCTCCACTTTAGAGTCAAGGTCTCTTATTGAGCCTGGAGTGTGCTTGTTAGACTAGACTGTTTTGCTAATAAGTCTCAGGGTTGCTCCTGTCTCTGCTCCTCTAGAGTAATGGGTGTATGTTGACACACCCTTCTTTTAAAATAGATGCTGGAGATTCAAACTCAGGTACTCGTGCTTAAGTGGCAAGCTCTGTACTAACTGAGCCATCACCCCAGCCTTAGATTCTGGCATAGCAGGAAATATCAAAATCATCAGAAGGCAGTTTTCAAATGGACATGTTGTCTCATTTTTGTTGATCAAAAATAATTCTGCTTTTAGGTTTCTGCATGGTACTTAGCCTTTGGATAATGGTAAAAGATATCATACATCCTCCTCCACTGGTATTATAGCAATAATGAAGAAAGATTAGCGTTATTTATTTTCTGACACTGACAAGGGTAGTTTGTCTTTGTTCTTCTGTTTTATCATTAAAGTGCTTTTCAGGGTTACATTGCCCAAGGACAGCATACTGCAAACTTGATGCCAAAAGAAAGGTGGTGCACAAATAGCATCAATGGCCTGGGTTACTCCATCTAAAACTAAAAAAACCTAAACTTCATGTTTTCCTCTGTTCTTTATTTTTACTGTTATGGAAATATAATAAGCTTAAAAAAACCATTCCCATTGTCAGGAGAAGTATAAAATTATAAAGAAAAGTGAGGAGGAGAAAGGAGGAGGAGGAGGAGGAGGAGGAGGAAAGGGAGGAGGGGGGGAGGAGGAGGAGGGGAGGGGGAGGAGGAAGTAGAGGAGAAGAGGAAGGAGGAGCAGCTGGTTGTGGTAATGTTCACTTCTAATCCAAGCTCTTGCAGACTTGAGAGGCTGAGATAGGTAGATCCTCCAGGCTCACTGTCCAGCCAGCTAACTGTGTTGAAATATGGTCTCAGATACCAGCTGGGAAGGAGATGAAGCAAGCAGAAAAGTCAAATAACAAACTTAGAGGCATATTTGGGGGGGGGGGATCAGTTTTAATATCACTTATAATTCCCTTTCAAGTCAGTCTATTTTCATTGATTCATTTCCAATTATTCTTGGTGGCCAAGAAAATGGATAGCCTTTCTTTTATGCTGCTGCTTCTTCTTTCAAGATCATGCTGCTTTTTTAAAATGTAAGTCATTAATGTGGAATGTCAGCAGTTTGGTAATGCCCGAGCAGTCTACAGGATCCCGTTTCATTCTTGTCCACAGTCACTGTCATTTCATCAGGTTGGCTCAACTTTACTACCGCTTCAGAACCCTGCCTGACCTGCAGTTTTATATAAAATCAAGTACTCTTTTAGCAAAGACTCAGTCAGCATCTTGCCTGTGGGGTCAGGTTTACGGTGGCAACAATGCCAAGTCTTCACTATAATTTAGCTACAATTTAGTTGGAACTATTGTCAAATATCGTAGCTTGAGGCAGGGAATTGTGTCGACATTACCAAAATTCCTCCTGCCTACCAAGTGCTGCACTCTGACATTCTTACCCAATGCCTTTTCCCTCCTCATTAACGATAGCTGAACCGTCGTTTCCCCTTTATACCAGTTTAAAGTTGGCTGACTTATTGCATGTGCTCTGCTTCCTTTCAACCTCTTCCTGAACATGTTCAGGCAGACTATATTCATTATGAAGCACTAATCTCAGCATTTTGGAATGAGAAGGGACTTTATTCTTCTGGCAATGCTTTTGAGTAGGATCTATATCATAGCAGCAGGATGAATATGGCATATTTACCCAAATGAAGGTTGAAATTGAGGCTGAAGAAGCAAAAAGTGTTCATGGTACCTTCATAATCTGAGCCCCTGCTGCAAGAGATCCAGAAAGCATAGCTCATGTTGGAAGGCAGACTAGGATCCTTTCTCTAGAAAGCAAGGAAGCAAAGAACAGTTGTTAAAAATGCTAGATTCTGGGGCTGGAGTGTTGGTTCAGTAGTCACAAGCACTGATAGCTCTTATAGAGGACTCAGGTTTGATTCCCAGCACCCATATGGTGGCTAACAACCATCCTTAACTTCAGTTCCAGGAGAATTCAGAACCCTCTTCTGACTTCAGGCATTGTTCAACACAGGTGCATTTACATACATGCAGGCAATACACTCATACAGTTAAAATAAAAATAATAAGTAAAAAATTTAAAATATTAGGTTCTAGGGCTGGAGAGATGACTTCTCAGTTTAAAAGTATTTGCTGTTCTTGCTGTACAGGATCCACGTTCAGTTCCCAGGACCCCTGTCACAGCTCAGGGGTCCTTGGCTCTAACTGTCTATAACTCCAGTTCCAGGGATCTGGCATGCTCTTCTGCTCTCTGGAGGCACCTGGCACCCACACGGTGTATGCACATACATGCAGGCAAAAGGCTCATACACACAAAATAAAAATAATTTGTTAGCCAGGTGTGGTGCTGCATACCTTTAATCTTAGCACTCCAGAAGCAAAGGTAGGCAGACTTCTGTGAGACCGAGGCTAGCCTGGCTACATAATGGGTTCTAGGCCAGCTGGGGCTATAGGAGGGAGACCTTATGTCAAAAAGAAACAAACAAAACCAAAATAAATAAATACATAAATAAATCATTACATTTTTTAAAATTTAGGTTCTACACAAATGTCCTGAATCTAGTATTTCATACCCTAACTAGTTATTCACAAATTACTAAGATGCAATTTCATCATCTATAAAGCTTGAAGTAATATTTTGCTCACTGATAGGGCTGCTTTCTGGAGAAAATAAACTTTACCTGGCAAAGTGCTTAGTATATTGCACATACACAGTAATTGTTTGTATTTAAAGGATTATGATTTAGTCTATATTATTTGAGTCTTACTAAAGTTTTCTTTTAATCATGAAAATATATAAAAAGCTAAACACATGAAATGCCAGTTTGCTCACAAACCTACAAACCATATAGACTTATGTTTTAAGACTTGCTGCCAATTCTACAGATAGTTTTTCTTTAAATGTTAGTTATGATAACAAGTGCAGAACATTGGAATAATTTCTTTGTATGCAGCACAGCCATAACCCAGCCCCTCACATACACTCGTTGTTCAATACCCACAGTCTCACTTTCTGAAAAGAGGCAAAGAAAACTGGTTGTGTTTTTGTTTTGCTTTTGAAACATGGGAGCAGATAACCTGCTTCTGTGAAAAAGGCACAAAAGTAGAGAACATATGACTCTTCAGGATCTCAGCATGTGGAAGGATACAGAATAGAGAAACATGTTGTAAAGGCACAGGATGGTAGACTTGAGATTTGTTGAAATGAATAACTTAAGAGCTCTTGCTGGGAATTGGGGAGATAGCTGTCAGTGTAGTGTTTGCCTTCCAAGCAGAAAGACAGACCTGAGTTCATTCCTTAGAAACCACATTTTTAGACATAGAAGGGTCAGGTATGCTGGCATAAACTTGTAATTCCAGGGATGGCAGGGGGCAGAGATAGGTGGATCCCCAGGGCTTCCTGCCGACCAGCCTATCCTACTTGAGAGCTCCAGGTCAGTGAGAGATGCTGTCTCCCAAAATAATGAGAATGCCCTGATAACAACACCTGAGATTGTCCACACACAAACATACACTCTCCCATGTACACACACGCACACACACACACAAACACACACAAACACACACACACACGCTTTTGGAATATAGTTTTGGAATATAGTGAGAAACTCTGTGTTTAGAGGCTCTAGAATCAGAAAAATAATATTTTAACACTTTCCATGATCAGTGTACTTGGACCTCCTGAAAGTTACATAGAAATACTAATTAAGAATTCCTTTTGAACCAAGTCTTTTAAATGTGATATCCTTCCTGCACTAAAGAATGCAGGGCAGTTTTACAAGAATATTTGACAAAGCATCTCTTTTACTGCAGAAATGGGGTAGGAGCTGTGTCTGCAGAGCTTCCCAGAAGGTTAAACTATAAGTAAGAAAAGTAATAACATACCTGTAAAGAGAGGTCAGGAAATAACATGAGCAAAGATCTTTACATGTGAAAGGACTTTTATAACTTCGCCTGATAACAGTATGTGAATAAAATTCCTTTCTCAATTCAGCTGCCCAAACTACTTTGAAAGTTATAGCTAATTAATCACTGCTCCTGGGTAATGTGTATTCCCTTTCCATGTTATAAGAATCTGCAGTAGAGGAGACACAGCTTGTGTGGGCAGAAGCTATAAATGCACCTTTTAAAATCTATCTACCCCTACTCTATGTTTATGAACTTTTCATAAGAGGCCTTCAATCTTCATTTTGTCACTCTTATAAAATCTGGGAGATATTTTTCTTTTGTACAGTTTCTTGCTAGTGACAAAATAGACTTTACATAGATTGTGAATTAAGACTGACTACTAGAAATGTCAGTTGTCACAAATTACTCCTTTTCATCATTCTTTGGGAATATTTAAATTATAAAGAAACACTGATTGTATTTCTCAGCAGGAATGGTTGACTCTAAGCCACATTCATGCTTAGCATATAACAGCCTACCTTCTTTTACAATTCTGAATATTAATGACGGCAGTAAATCACTGAAGCAAATTAAGAAACAGGCACATTCTGAAACAGTTTATTAAGGAAGTCTTTTGAAGACATTAAGCAATTTATTTCCCCTTTCTAAATGGTTTCTTAATCAAGACTATTTGCAATGGAACAATGTGAACCACAAGCATGAGAGGCCTGATATGGGCTCTTGCACCTTTAGGTCAGCAGTTCAAAGCTGGCCTGGCTCAGACATGATTGAAAATCATTATCAGTGGATGCTTTCACAATGTTCTCTAGAAATGAGTCAGTAGGCTGGGTTGCACTCTGCTAGCAGACAAGGGCCCTAGTGACAAATCATGTCACACCATGCATGACATACCCTTGATCATATTGGCACTAAATAACATGTTTGTTGGTTATTTCATTAAATTCTCTCAAAATTTGCTGAAGGGCAAACCATGGAGCATCGTCTATTCACAGATCAGATCTATCAGATCAGATTTCGTTCATGTAAATACTTTATATTTTTGTGAGTAAAGATTTGTGATGCTAAACTACCTAAATAAGTTTTATACTATACATGGTATGCTCATATATTTTGGACATCTATGTTGAGCCTGGCAGTGCTTATTTTAGTTTTCAAATTTGTGACATGATCTCATCAGAAAACTGTACTTTCGTTTGTTGTATTGCACATAGCAGAGAAAGAGAAAGAAAAGGAAATGGCTTTAAAATCCTTCTATTTTCCTCTCAGGGTCACTCCACAGAAAAACACACATTCCACTGATGTCTGCTTTGTGCTTTCTTTGGGATTTTGCTACATTCATATCTTTCCTATGAGTGAAAGAGGGTTCAATTTTGCATGAAATAGACGTCTTGTCCCATTTACAGCGGAGCATTCCAGTGTCTTATTTTCTGCATCTTGGCTAGTTGTGGGTCTCTGTATTAATCATCATCTGTTGTAAGAAGCTTCTCTGATGAAGGCTGAGAAATCCAATAATATACAGGTAAAATAGTAAGTCATTAGGAGTCAGTTTAGTACTATGTCCGGTTAGCAGAAAAATAATAGTAAGCTCTCCTCTAGGGCCTGTGTTTTGCCTAACCACAGTGCCAGATATGGGTTCTATCTTGTGGAGCAGTCCTTAAATCAGAAAGTGGTTTAAAAAATACTTCTTTTTTTTTGTCTTTTGTCTTTTGGAACAGAGTATGTTGCTAAGAGGCCCAAGGACATTTTGACTTTCAGCCAAGAAACTGGCTACTTCTCTTTGGGCTCTTTTTAACCTTAACTGCCTAGCCAATTCTTACCTCCTACTCTTATCACACCATCCTGTGAAGGGGTAACCCAAATTGCCAATAGGGAATCAGGACTCAGACTGCTCTGGCTTCTCCATGCTGAACAGGGATGCAGGGTGAGGCAATAGGGGTACCCCTTCAATGGGTCTATCTTAAAGACTCCCTATATGTATTTATGAAATTCTCAATAAATTTTTTTAAAAGTTAAAAAAAAAACTTTTTTTAAATCTTCTTTTTTGCTTGTTTTTGTTTTGTTTTGTTTTACAAACAAGATAGCAATAGATGAATGTTTGCATCTTGCAGTAGAATTCACATTAAGTCTCAGCAAGTAATTTAAATAAATTTCAATGACTGGATGATATTCAAATCCAAATTAAGATCTATGTCTTCTTTACTGTAAATATGATATCTTTGAAAAAAGGACATCAGTACCAGTGACCAGAACAAGACCCAGGCAGTTAAAACAGGAAATTTCAGCTCCTACTCCAAATTGTG
>NW_008344194.1:2168978-2177766 GCF_000622305.1 Nannospalax galili | reverse complement strand
TAACTTCCTCATGCTTTATACTCGTTTGAATGGGCCAATAACCATGCTTCTGCTTCTGTACCCCGCTTCTGCTCTATAAAAGTGCCAAAACCCAGCATGGGGGCGCCCAAGTCCTCCGAGGAGACTTTGTGCCCACAGGTACCTGTGTACTAAATAAACCTCTTGCTGTTGCAACCTGAAGGCTGACTTGTCCTCAGTGGTTTCACTCTTACATAAGATGCTAAGCTTTTAGGATACTGGCTTTGGGGTTTGGTTTTAATGTCCATTTGCTGGATGTCCATATGCAAATTTGACATTAAATTCTGCAACTGCTAAGCAGTGATCCACATGTTTGGAATGGGAAACTACTTTATATGTGCCCCTTGTTTTACTACTTTGACTTTTTCATTAGGAACCAGATAACCTGGAGCTGGAAAGATGGTTCAGTGTTTAAGAGTGCTTACTATTCTTTCAAAGGATCAGAATTTGGCTCCCAGCACCCACATTTGCCAGATCAAAACTTCATGTAACTTCAGCTTCAGAGGATCTAATGCTCTCTTCTGTCCCCTACTATCACCTAAACACACTTGCACACACCCTCACACAGATACACATATAACTGCACATAATTTAAAAAATCTTAGAAACCAGAGAATCTGAGCTTCTTGGAAGTTCAAATAGGACTCCATGTATCAATTCATTCTGCAGCATCACCACTACTCAAGTCTCTGATATCTTTTTTTTTTTTCAATTGCTGTGATGAAATATTCTGACAAAAGGAACTTAAGAAAGTTTTTTTTTTTTTTTTTTTTTTTTTTTTTCTGGCTCACACTCCCAGGGTCCTGTCCATCCCTGTGGGGCAGTCAAGTTGCCAGGATCTTGAAGCAGCTGGTCACATCTCATCCATAGTCAGGAAACAGAGAGAATAATTAACGTTCTCCACTCACTTTCTCCTCCTTACATGGTCTAAGATCCTGGCCCTGGGATCTTAGTGTCACTCCTGGGTGGTACTACCAGGAGTGGTTCTCTGCACAATTGTCCTAATCAAGATAATCCCATATAGGCATGCTCAGGGGCACATCTCTAAGGTAATGTTTGATCCTGTCAAGCTGACAACATCAACTATCACATCTGATTTGATGAGTCCTTTTGCATCCTCTGGATTCCTTGCCTGGCCATTTTAAATTCTGGCCAGTACCCATAACATGCAGGAAAGCACTGAATAATGTGCAGCTAAGTATGCTAAGGTGCCATCAAACCCCTGAATATCATGGGCTCAGGCTGGAACCTGGAAGGTATGTAGTAAGTCTTGGCAGCTGAGCTTATAACCTGGTCAATGCTTACACAGAGAAATGAAAGGTCATAAATTCGCAAATCAGCAGCAACCCAGCTGAAGCTGCATCTATAGCAATTACAACAGAAAGAGAATCATAAATATTTCCAGTGTGAATTGAAACAAAAGCGGGTATATAGGACATATTTTTTGCGATCCATGAAATCCTTCCTCAATAATGTTTCCAAAAGAACTATCAGAGAGTTATATCTTTCTTTGAAAATATCATGTGAATTTCTCATTTAGACTATTTTTTCTTGTCCTTTGAAGTGATCATACTTCACACAGGCCTCACAAAATTCAAGGACCTAAAACGTTGAGTAATTGACCCCAAATCACACAGCCACTAGTTCTAGGATTTTGCTTTCAAATCCAAGGACACGAGTGAGGGGAGAAGCTAAATCACTCTTGCAGGAATCCCAAGATTGGAGAGAGAAATGTGATTGAAGGCACAGCATAGGTGTATCTCCCCCAACACAGGCATTGTCAAAACTGTTTAGAGTATGTTATTGTTTGGTGGAATGCAGTTTATTTTAAAAAAAATGATTGGGTGTGACAATCGTCATTCTCATGAATGTCCTTACAAATACATTTTAAATTTACAGGTATCATATCAGACCTCACTTTTTCTTTTATATAATAAGTTTCCTGGTGTAGAGAATGCTTGGGAACTCCTGTACTCTGTCTTGGTGTATGTTGGGATAAGTCAAGAGTGCCTGGCATGTAGAACACGGCCACCAGGCCCAGATACCTCCTAGTGAGGACCTCAGGAAACTGGCCCTGCTCTATTCTGATACATTGCCTCTTACCCAACAACCCCCAAGCAAAACTATTAAGCCTCTAATCCTTTAATCCTAACTGGGTCCCTTGTAGATTATGTGACCAGAGGACAGGACAAAGGCCACGTGGCCTTAGGAACCCCCTCCCTCTCCCCACCTGCCAGCCTGCCGGAAAACCCAACCTTGCCTCTTTGCCGGCAAAGCTTTCCTATACAAACTTCTGCTTCTACCATAATAAACGAGCTGTCCACCGACACAGCCTCCGGGGTGTTTTCTTCCCGTCATACTCGCTGCTGGCTGCCAGAGCCCCCCTCCCCTCCCCCAGGTCTCTCTCTCCTCAGCCCGACCTTCCCCTATGCGGACCGGTAAGCAGCCGTCTCCCCGGCACCGGAGTTCAGCCTAGGGGAGGCCGGCAGGTGTCGAGTAGAAGTTCTTAAATATTGGCTAATATCTGCAATATTACAAAGAAATTCTCAAAATAGGATTGCTTCTCAAAATCCACCCCCCCACACACAACCCCTTAGACAAAGTTGCAGGAAGCAGCAAAAAAAGAACAAAATAGCTAAAATTTAAAAAAAAAAAAAATAGCAGGAGCAGGCAGAGAGAGGAATGAAAAACTTTCTGTTTTCTGAAACTGACAGAATGATAGGCCAAAGAAAATAGAACAAGAGGTCAGAGCAACTTGCTGACTTTTGAGTAGACATTTGAGTTCATACACCTAGAGAAATAAACTAGTAGGTTTTCCTGCAGAAAGGCAAAGAGCTTTTTAAGGGGTTAGAATAGAGATGCATGACTGTCAAATTACAATGGTAAAAAGATCATTCCCAAAGTTGTAGGAACACTTCCTTGTTAAAAATGTAGAAATGAGGATGTTACAGAGGCCAAAACAGAAGATCCATGTTCATATATGCTAATATAGAAATAGAACCTGGATTAAAGTTATAAGTGGAAAGTGGATTTGCAAAATAAGAAACTTGACTGGAAAGAGGAAAACAGAAAATTATTTATAAGCTTGTGTTACAAAATAAGCCATTTGTATTCAGAGCACAGAACCAAAATGAACATGATTAAGGTTAAGATGTCTAGGAGTAAGGATTGGAAATTCAACTGGGAAAACACTAAGAGAATATAAAATATGGGTGTAAGGATAGAAATCTGTTATTCTAAACAGTAATAATATTCCATTAAGTAAATAAATCACCATTAAAATTTGATGTGATATAGAGTCTGGCTATCAAGAGATTTGAAAATGGCAGTTAATAAAGAAACGTGCTTAATTTTTAAAAACATGAAAACACTGAAATCTTTACATAAAAATACATCTTTAATTTCTATCAGAAAGGTCAGCTTTCTTTACAGGAGATGAATGGCTAGCACAACATGATATGTAACTCTGGCATCTGTTACCTTGTCAGCCTTCAGACCAAAGACCCAGGAGGATGGCAAGGCTCCAAGGGTCAGATGAGGGTGACAGGAGAGAGAGAAAAAAATGACATACACACTGTTTGTGTAGCCCTAGGGGTTGGTAGGCACACAGGAACAGTAATAATTATTTACAACATCGATCTTCTGGGTTTGTTAAATAAATAAACAGAAAGTCGAGTATAATAATAATGAAGGAAGTTTGTCATTATGATTGTACAACCACAAAAAAAATGAATCCTGCTGGGCCTTCTAAACACTGTGAGGCTCAATAACACACACTCATCGTAACTGATGGCACTCTTGTGACTCAGATGGCTTTTCCTTGTTTGTAGTAATATTCTGTGAAATAAGAATTTTGAGGTTTAGTAATATTTGAATTTTCTCCCCTCCCCATTCATGTGCTGAAATCCTAAGACCCATAGTAGCTTTATAAAGACTTTTAAAGAAGTCACTAATGTATAATGAGTTAATAAGGGAGTAGCTCACCTAGTTTGAGTGTTGTCCTTATTCTGAGAAGAGGGGCAGCATTAGTGTATACACACAAAAGACCAGATAGGGAACAAGAGACTACAGCCCAAGGAAAGAGAGAACTCATGAGAAACCACACCTACAAACACTTTAATTTTGGATCTCTACATGCCACAGATGAGAAAAAAACTTCTGCTGTATGTCACATAGAGATCTATTCTTCTGAAGATAAAACCAAATTTTAACTTGTCTTGTGTGTTCTGAAATAAGTTTTAAAAATATAACTGTTATGATGAAATGATTAAATATCATTTAGAAATAGCCAAAATATTTTAAAAGATCCCTTCCACCTTATCATTTATGTATTATATATGTATAGCAATGATAAAGAAATTAAAAATCTATATTATATAAAATACTAATAGTTATGTGTATTTAAGCAATTGATGGTTTGTTTCAGTATTACGTTGTTTGAGTACGTATAAATAAATATTTTTGTCATAGAGCATTCTGAAGAAAATGCTATCCCACTAATGAATAAAGAAGCTGCTTTTGACTTCTGAATATCTAATTTTAAACTTTTTCATGCTTACCAAGTAGTTTTGATCATTGGCCATTTCCCCTGAAGTGTATGACGTGAGGCACATATTTCTGAAATCTATGGATCTTAGAGATTAACATGGAGAGTACAAAACAATGAACGAACGATGAAGTATGGCACAGAAAAGGAAAATACATTTTTTCTAGCTTTCTAATTTCCCAGATAGGGCCACCACAAACAAAAAGCAAGCATGCAATGTTTTCCATGACAAAGCAGTCCTCATAAGAGTAAGTCTTAACAAACAGTTCAACCTCTAGGTTTAGTGAAAAGAGGAATGTCATTGAACAACATGGAAAACAACAAGCATTCTGAGCAAAGGGTGATATTCAAGGAAGCACAGCTAGCCTTGGTTTTGCAGATTCCTCTCAGTATCTCTGAGAAAACTGCTTTGTCCTGGGTATTGGGAAAAGGAAAAAGCTTCTCACAAGGGGATCTTAAGCCCTGCAGCAGGAAATAGGGCCCAGCATACTCAGAATCTCTGCTGCCATTTCTCAAATCCCTTCAACTTAAATGTAAACCATGGCCATGCCAAGGTAGGTGCCTTTGAGTAGAATGATTATGAAAGGTGCTGTGGAATCATGAGCTGGGACCTGTTTCTATCTAGAAGATGAAAGTAAAGGCCAAAGGAGACCTTAGGTTAAATTGAAAGTCTAAAAAGCATTATGCAGATAGAGTTGGAAGCAGAGCTTCCAGAAAAAGAGAAGACATTTCTAGGCTGTCAAGTAGAGGCTTGTTAAACAGCAGGATGGCAGGTATGTCCGGACAGACATAATGAAGAACAAAGAAAGGCTGTGACAGGTGTGTGGCAAAGAGAAGTCACTGAAGGAAGGGGCTCTAAGTTCCTGTTAGTAGCTGCTCAGATTAGCATCTGACAAAAATCATTTGGACCTCCTGTTGAGAAGGAGAAAATAGTGTTAGTGGATATAGGGAAGCTAGTTAAGCAGTTATTTGAGTAATTCATGTGTGGATACTGGACGTGTGAATAATGATGATGTGATGAATTTCTAAATAAATGAATTAATTTACGTTATTATATTGACACCAGAACCAACCAGACTTTAAGGGAAGAAACACACACACATGCATGCATACATGCACTTTTCACTTAACAGTTTCCTGTATGCTGGACATGGACCTTCTTAGGTTAAAATAATATTTCATCGTTTGAGCAACCTACATATTGGAGGTCAGTAGGGATTCAGAATAAATATTATTGTGAGGAGAGGAGGGTCTTGAGATCTCACAGCTTTGTGAGACTTTCTCCCTTGATCACTGGAGTCTCCTGTAAGTTAAATGAATTTTCTAGTCTTACCTAAAAGGCAAGATGATTGAATTATACTGTAAATAATAATTGACGTTAGGCCAAAGTCTGTGCTTGGAATGTGAAAGTGTTACAGGATCTTGAATATATAACTTTAAAGGATTACCCAGGGTTTTGTTCAGAAATAGTGAAGACTTTCTCTCAGTGACAACCACTCACATTAATAGATAAACTAAGGCTTATGTGTTTGTACTTATTCCTGAGAACTGCCTATGTAATTGCTGTACAGAGCCATCAGGACTGGTTCGGAAGCAAACAGGCTACTAGAACACCACCAGGTAGGAGGGCTAAAGGTGAGAAGCTGTAGCTCAGTAGTTTCATGTATGTACACATCTTACTGTTTCTTTGTGCACTGTCAAGGCACAATAAGATGCAGCACCAAAGAAATAATGCATAAAAGTCCATAGAGATATTTATACTGTAAGAGGAAAATAAAGATAGTATAATACCCATCAGAATTACTATAGTTATGAATAAATCTTGATGTGTCACTGTAACCCACAACCCTTGAAAGCCAAAGACCAGTGTACTGGTAGAATTGTTGGGAGATGTCTACAAGGAGATATATCAGTGTATTCACTAGAGGTATATCTGAAGGTTGCATTTGGGAGTGTCTTTGCCATCGTTTCAACTTCTCTTGCTTTTTTTTTATTGAATGATCAGATATTTATATGATCTTCATTTTTTAATAAATATTGTTATTAACTATTTAAGAATTCCATACAATGTACCTTGATCATATTCATCCCTTTTCCCCCAGCTCCTCCCAGATCCCCCTCTACCTCCTTATGCACCCAACTTCCTGTCCTCTCCTGTCCAATGTGTGTTGCTCAAATACCCTTGGGTGAGAGGCTATCCACTGGAGTGTTGTCTACCTATCAGGAGTCACAACCTAAAAAACCGACTCTCCCTCTCCCAGCAGCTGTCAATTGCCAGGTTACCAATAGAATTTACATGTATTGCATAATTACAGCTATTAAAGTTGAGAATTAAACTAATAAATGCTGTTTGCTGTTTTATATTGAGTTGGTAGTTTTTTCCTAGATTCAGATTTATTACGTTGTTCATATTGAGCAATGATTTTTAAAATAATGAATATATTCAATAGATATATTAGGGGATGAAAAATACAGGTCTTTGAAAACAATTATGCACTTAGATAACAGACCAGACACTTCAGTTTTCTAAACAGTATTCTCTTAATCTATCAAAATAACATGATACTAGTTTATCACAATGGATTTATATGATTTAAGCAAGATAATATATGTAAGGTTTTAGCATAGTGTCTGTTACTTGTTAAGCAGGGTATAAATTATTATTGCTAATGCTGTTATCTATGATTCATTAATAAGCTCTCACCGCTATGTTTCCCAAGGAAGTCCTGTGGTCATTGTAATTTCAGCATTTATCCCTTTGATATATGTTTAGCTTTAATACCTATAGATATTGAGTCTAGGAAATAGAATTCAAGTTGGTTGAAATATGGAGCTATTTAAGTATTGCTTGTCATCTGCTTTTATTGCTATCCCTATAAGTGATTATTTTGTGATGTGCCTCTGAGATTATTTCTAGAAAGCTTCAGTTATAGTCATGCAAAGCATATCCTTAACCTTCAAACAGGAATCCACCCTCATGTGTTAAGAGAGAATTTGGTAAAATAATGCCTTGAAAAATATTAGATTTTAGAATTTATATTTTCTACAAAGTCAGTTCTAAATGGGTGAGTAGTACAGATGCCACTAAAGAAGTTACACTAGGAGCAATGTGGCAAAGGGAAAATATAAGCATATATTATGTTACTACCATTTTATAGGTTTATTCATATAATATACTTTGCCACATCTTGTATTGTATCAATCCAAAAAACAACTATATTGAAAAAACCTAGGCGCCATGAGGCCACCTGATAGGAATGCCTGACAAGAGGTCAAGCATTAAGAAACTAGCTTATCAGAAAAACAGGACGTAGTGGTCAAGCCATCTGCATCTGGCAATCCCCGGGGCTCGATACCAGGAAATCAGGAGAAAAACCTCTGTGTCCCTGAGGTCACCTCCCATTTAGCAATCCCACTTCCCCTTAGCCCCGACCCTTACCCCATATTTCTGTGTGCTTTTGAAATTACTCTGTGTGTTTTTGAATTAACCAATAACCGCGCTTCTGCTTCTGTACCCTGCTTCTGCTCTATAAAAGTGCAAAAACCCAGCATGGGGGCGCGCAAGTCCTCCGAGGAGACTTTGTGCCCACAGGTACCTGTGTATCAAATAAACCTCATGCTGTTGCAACCCGAAGGCTGACTTGTCCTCAGTGGTCTCACTCTTACAAAGATGTGCTTGTTTTCCTGTGCCTGTGTTTCCTCATAGAGTTTATTTCCAGTTTTGTTAATTTTCCTGCAGATTAATGATTTTACTTTTTAGCTGAATACAATTCCATTGTATCATTGTGTCATATTTCTATTTCCTGTTCACCAGTTGATGGGAATCTAGATTGATTCTATTTCCTGGCTATTGTGAATGAAATGAGAATAAAGCAAAATGAGCAAAGGTATGGAGTCCTTTGGTTATGTGACCAGGGATGGTTAACTGTGTGTTAGGGTTTTTCTGATTTTAGCTTTTTGGGTGATCATTGTGGCTGCGCCAGTTTGCAATCGCTCAAACAGTGAATAAAGATCCTCCTTTTTCCACAACCTCACCTACATTTGTTTCTTCTTGATTTCTTGATGAAAGCCAGGCTGAGTGGAGTGAAGTAGAAACCCACAGTAGTTTTAATTGGTTTGTATCTGATTACTAACATTGAAACTTTACAAAAGTGTTAATTAGCCATTCTTATTTCTGCTTTGAGAAATCTTTGTTCAGATCAGTAGCCTATTTTTTGATTGGGT
>NW_008344194.1:2158532-2165427 GCF_000622305.1 Nannospalax galili | reverse complement strand
GGCCCTTACCCCATATCTCTGCATACTTTTGAAATTATTGTGTGTGTTTGAATTAACCAATAACTGCTCTTCTGCTTCTGTACCCTGCTTCTGCTCTATAACAGTGCCAAACCCCAGCCTGTAGGCACGCAAGTCCTCCAAGGAGACTCTGTGCCCACAGGTACCTGTGTATCAAATAAACCTCTTGCTGTTGCAACCCGAAAGGCTGACTTGTCCTCAGTGGTCTCACTCTTACAATATAAGAGGCAGAAGTACAAAAGTGAATGAAAGTTGTGAAAATACAATTTGAGTGTAGTTGTAAATCATATGAAACAGGAATATTATTCAACTCAGATGGCTTGGCAAAGGCATCTTTTTAAAATCGTAGACATGGGGGAGGAAAAGGTGTACATAGTAGATGTAAGGTTGTATAAATAACCCAAGCATACAATATTCTCTTGAAAACACTTTGAAGACTGACCTTCATTATGTCTTCTAATTGCAATTTTATCACTTTTGTATCTTTAATAAAAGGAATCATATAGATGAATATGCACACACGTACATGTGTATGGTATGTGCAAACAAAATATTATGTGTCTATCCTTTGTTCAACACATATGGGTAATCCATTCATACTTTGTGTATTGTAGTGACTATTGCTAAATGTATAATGTATGAACATAATAAAATTTACTCATTCTTTTAGACTTTGGTCTAAAACGTGTCTTTTAATGAACAAATATGATAGCTATATCCAGATAAGAATTTTATAGGATATACATAGTTTCACCTTTAGCAGGTATTGAGAAATAATTTTCCAAAATGCATATAACAACTTATGCCCCCACTAGAAATGCAGGGGTGTCAATGTAGGGGCCAGTCACAGGTATTCATGTTCTTACCAAAAGTTAGATTTGCCCGATGTTTTGTTTTCTGCAACTCTGGCAGCACATTTTATTTTCTACTGAGCAATATCATGTCCAACAGAATGATTTTTCTCTTTATTGGCCATTTTAGCCACTATACATTAGTCATAAATTTCAATACCTTATAATTTACAGGATTACAAATAATAATGTGTTTGTGAGTTTCTCTCATTACCATCTTTCATCCCATTGAAAGGTCTTTCCTTCAGTATTCCTATCGTTAGGAGTCACTGTTTCCATCTGTAGTTATTCAAATCTTGAATATTTGATCCCCCTAATTGATTAATATTTGATATTAATATATCATCTACCTAACTTAATATATTTTTCTGTGACTTAAACTTATGTTACAATGAAGCAAACTATAAAGTTTAAGAAATTCAAAAGTGAGAAATAGAATGCAATCATCTTATTTAAGATAGAATTTAAGACTTCCATGAAGTGTCCATTAAAGAATTTTCTGAGAATTAATGGGAGATGAGATTTCTTTAACTGGGTTCTAGAACTGATGGAGGAGCTCTGTTTTCCAGACAACCAGAGTAAATATTTGAAACTGCTATGTTTTGGTAAGTGCTTTACTTTAGAAAGGTTTTAGGCTTACAGATAGCACAGAGCCTGTCTGTGTCTCATACTCCATTTTCCTTGTTATTAACATCTTTCAATACTATGGTACACTTTCACTATTGATGAATCAGCATCAATTCATTATTAATATGAACTAGTGTCCATATTGTATTCTTATTTTCTTAATTTTTAATCTAATTTACCTTTTATTGTTCCAGAGTGGTATCCAGGATTCCAAAGTACATTTAGTTGTCATGATTTTCAGACTCTTTATGGCAGTGACAATCTCTCAGGCTTTCTATGCTTTGGATAATCTTGACACTTTTGAAGAATGGCCATCAGTATTTTGCAAAAAGTGCTTTCATTGGGGTTTATCCTTTTTTAAATTGTAATTTGGCAGCGATTGTGTATTTAGGGGAAGAAAGAGGAAGGCATAGAGGTAAAGGTCCTTTCTTGTCATATTATAGGTGCATGCTCTCAGCCTGACTTATCACTGTGGTGTTAACTTCATCAAACTGCTTTTTCGCTTCTTTGGAAGGAAGTCATCACATGTAGCCTGTACAAGAGTAGTAGGGTCAGGAGTTACATTCTGTCTCAATGGAGGTGAGGCATAAGTTCTTTGGGATTTCCCTACAAGGAAAATTTGTTTCTATACACATTTAGGTACATAATTTTTGTGTCAGTGTGGAGGCATGGATATTTCTTTTATGTGCTGTGGTGTAATGCAATACTCTGAGCTTTATGTGTTACTCCACTGACCTGCTTTAGGAGCTCTTTTGGTTGACTGTCTTTCCTTGTGCTATACTCCATGGTGTGTGTGTGTGTGTGTGTGTGTGTGTGTGTGTGTGTATTTTGAGCATCTCCTCCTTTAATATCTATAAAAGGCTCTAGGCTCATCCTGTATATTACCTGCCCACATCCTAAAACCAAATATTCCTTCAATAGGAGAATGACATTAGAAAGATCTGAATGGTAAAAATGTTTCTTATTCATCAAAAAATTACATAAAAATATTTAGATTACATTCAGAAAAGTTGGCATAAGAATTTTGTTTAATAAGTGTTTTTACTAATTGAACTATCACACATTTCTGAGTACTTTTAAGTAAAATGGACTAAATAAACACAGCTATGTTTTCAAAGTTATTAGATTTATCCAGAATTAATAAGCATTTAAATTGGGCTACCAATTAGTTTATTCATATGACTGATTGCTGGACTTTCTAATTAAAAAGTAAATTAGATTGAAAGTAGCAAGTACTATGAGGGCATGAATATTTTGCTTGATAACATTTATCTTAATGGAAATGAAGAAATGATTAGGATTTTGCTTTGAGTATTAAATACTCATCTATTAAACTCAAAGCTGAGTAATTTAAGGAAGAGGATGAGTACATACAACCAAGAATATGTAGATATTTTTATAGGAGCATTATGATACAGAAGAGATTTTAAACTTAGAACCTCATCATCAGAAAAGATGGCTATTAACTTATAATCAGATTCTTCCGTTCACTATGAAAAGGCCCAGATTTAACCATAGTATTATGCTGTCCTGGTGGTGAAAGAAATTTAAGTGTATCTTAAGAAATGTGCCTTGGTGTTGGAGAGATGGCTCAGTGGTAAGAGCACTGAGTGCTAGTGCAGAGGACCAAGCTTTGGTTCCCAACACCCACATGGCAGTTAACAATCATCTGGAACTCCAGTTCCAGGGGATCTGTCACCCTCTTCTGACCTCCATGGACTTTGCACAACCTGGGTGTACTTACATACATACACACAAAAAGCTTATACACATAAAATAAAAATAATAAATTAAGTTTTAAAAACCACATCTTAAATTTTTGTGTGTTTCTATATTAACTGAAAGTCATTTTGAATACATCTCTGTTTTTATAAAGAAAAATAATGTACGGGGCTCACTTTTGCAGAATGGATTAAATAAGACACTTTTTAGTCCATGGTTCTATTTTAAAAGGACTATTGTGCATTATTACATTTAAAATACGTTTTAGAAATATGATCTTTTCATATCTGGTTATAGTCTAGCTAAAAAGCTGTAGTGGAGTTGTAGTTGCATTTTTGAGGTGTCCTGGAATTGAACAAGGACTGTCACTGAGGTGCACCCCACCCACGGTTGTCTCTTATAGTTCCTTTGAGTGGGCAGAGTTGCTATTTGGGGCCTCTTTTATTCCACGTCTCTCAATCTTACTTTATTTTGAAATAAAAAATTTGGAAAACATTTCTTTCCCATCTTTCCCCAAAATAATTCCATTTGTCTTGATTTTTAAATTTTTTGTATATTTTTAATCAAATTTTTGTATATTTCATACACAACATAGTAATCATCTTTATACCCCTTCCCCATCGGCACCTTCCCATAGCCCCCCTGCCCCCTACTAGATTTCATGCATTCTCACATTTATATTAAGGCCTAACGAGTCAATCTTATTTTCGATGAAAGTGTGTACTTGCTGACAAAAATTGGCCGGTCTACGATTTTGAAACCTGGGCTTTATAACATGTTATAAAAATTGGTATGAATATTTTGTTTTTTAAAAAGCATGAGTATGTATCCTATGAGACTAGCCCATATTTCTGGATGCACAAAAGCTAATATGAAATTGAGTAGAGAGCCTCAGAGAAGCTGAGACCGCAGAAGTTTAAGTCTCACTGCCTTTGTTGGAAATATTCTCTGGCATGCACACAAAGGGATTATTTTGTTTCTTGCCTCTACCTGTTTGACTGTAGTGTATAGGCTATCTTTAAGATGGAACTCACAATTGTTTCATCTGTTTTTCATATAGGTTTCTGTTAGAGAACCAAAAGAAAGCAGTGTTGGAGGGCTCTTCTTCATCTCAAGTTAATGCAAGTCTTACAAGCAGAGGCCTTGACCGCCTTGCACTTACCTTTCTAAGAGCGAACAAATTTGGAAATGAGGGTAGAATTTCTCCTGGAGCAAATGGAAGGTTTGCTCGGAGATTTGGAAAATACAGTCTTCTTCAAGAGAAAAAGTAACATCCCGCTCTATACTCATCTTAAGATCCTAGTTTTCTAAACTCAGGGAGTCCATCCTGTAATGCAGCCCCCATGGCTGTGAAGTGTGGTCTTAGCTTCAATGCACTTGCCTGTGGAGATTTGGCTTGGGGAACTGACCTGAATTCTA
Source organism: Nannospalax galili (assembly GCF_000622305.1). Taxonomy (NCBI): domain Eukaryota; kingdom Metazoa; phylum Chordata; class Mammalia; order Rodentia; family Spalacidae; genus Nannospalax; species Nannospalax galili. Next base: position 2,160,790 of record NW_008344194.1, on the reverse strand, counting down.
ACTACAGCTTTTCCTGTGAATAAAAATCAGTTCCTCCTTCATGACCTGAGAGACTTACGCTGTTGACAGCAGCCAAGTCCTTCTCACATTAACTTGTTACTTTGTATATATGACAAAACCTGAAATCTTAGCAGTTCCTGATGGGAGAGTACTGAATGCCCATTCTCTATTATTTATATTTAGCAAAGATCAAATAAATTCAGTGCTGATTTGATTCAATTATCTTTGCTGATCAATATTTTTAGAATGCTTTATACTTATATTTTGCAGCTTCTACTTACATATCAGGGTTTTAGCTATTTTTTTCTATTACTTTTACATATCATTATGTGTGGGGCACTGTGATGAATACAGAGACTCAGCAGTATACAAAAATGGATCTTTGTGCTCATTTCTTGAGCAATTACAATGGAGTTTTTAGGAGCATCTCCTTGGGTACACATATGAATTTCATGAAAGCTGGGCTAGCGCATCCATTTTTGTTTCTCACCTTGATCCTAAGAGTTAAAAGAACCTTTAGGCTAGAAACTATTAATGCTGCTTTTAAAAAACAAGCTTTGTGTGTATATCATATAGAACATCCCACACAATCTATATACCCCCTTCCCAAATGGCATCCTCCCATAGCCTCCCCCCTCCCACACACTGGCGCCTGTATACTCTGTCATCCCTGTTACTGTCCACTGTGTTGTTGGCACCCCCAGCCATTCCCCAGTGCTTGTTGTCTGCTGAATCTAGTCACCCTATCTAGAGATCCTTGTTTTAGGAAGATCAGCTGTTCCTTATCTAACAGCAACCAGTTGTCAATATTCCTTTAGATAAGATTGGGGTCTACTGTTCATTTTCCCAGTTCTATGCTGGGTTACTGTCTGGGAGTCTTTTGGGACACCCTGGCCAATAACTCAAAGGAAGGTATCTCCTGTCCGGCATTGTCTTGTATGCTATATACACAAAAAAACAACAAATTAAAAAAAAAAGAGTTATATTTGAGGAGGAAGCATAAAAATTTACTTCATGTTAAATAGTAGAGATGATAAACATTACCAGTGTAATCTACCTGATGATTTTATGTCTATACTCAGGTACTAAAGATCCAAGTGTAACCGACTGTGACTAGTAATAATCAGGTAGGGATTAAAGACGTGCAAACATTTAAGTGTTAGTAGCATTGAAAATGTAGGAAACAGCATACTTTAAAATGAAATGGAGACCTTTAAAGGGTAAAAACTCATTCAATTTTATGTCTTACAGGGCTTATTCTGAGTTCAATATTGTATAACTATATTAATTCAATTGTGAACCTAAAAATTTACAGCCACTTTTGAAAGACATGTATCCTTGCTCTAGAATGTGTTAATGAATATGTTAAAGCTGTAATCAAATGCTTCTTCTGATCATGTGGTTATTTAAAAAAATAAAAATAAAAAAACAAGCTTTGGGGACTGGAGAGGTGGCTCAGTGCTTAAGAGCAGTGGCTGTCTTATAGAGAACCAGGACCTGCATGGCAGCTAACAACCATTCATAACTCCGAGAGAATCTGACACCCTCCTCTGTCCTCCACGGGCATTGTACAACAGAGGTGCACTTATATACATGCAGGAAATTCACTCACACACATAAAATAAAAATAAATCCAAAAAATTTTGTGTAATTGTTTATTATTTTTGTTTTATGTGCATGAGTGTATTGCCTGCATGTATGTGAGTGCACCATGTCATGCAATACTGTGGAGGTCAGAAGAGGGCTTCAGATTCCCCTGGTATTGGAGTTAAGGATGATTCATAGTCACCATGTTGGTGCTGGGAATCAAACCTGGGTCCTCTGCGGAGCAGTCAGTGCTCTTAACTGCTGAGCCGTCTGTCTCTCCAGCACCAAATCCAAAAAAGTTTATAAAAATAAAATAAAAAATAAACAGTTTTATGGTGAGTATGACTGACATACAAACCCTCTATACATATTCAGTGATAATCATCTTCAACTAAATTGTTCTCAAGAACTGAAATATCAATAATAAAATAAACCACCTTTAAGTGCTAATCATGTACTGGACTTTGTATAATATATTTGTGTAAATTTCATCATTTAATCAGGTTGCAGCATTGTGTTTTAAGTATTTTTCCCTAATTCTGAGGCTTGGGAATATTTAATAGTTTCCTCAAGGTCACATAGTCTAGAAATGAAAGAATAATTTGGAGTTCAGATCTCTCTCTCTCTCTCTCTCTCTCTCTCTCTCTCTCTCTCTCTCTCTCTCTCTCTCT
>NW_008344194.1:2141505-2158516 GCF_000622305.1 Nannospalax galili | reverse complement strand
TGTGTGTGTGTGTGTGTGTGTGTGTGTGTGTGTTCTCAAGTTGTGGGGATGCACATACATGTGGAGGCCAGACGTGGATGACAGGTGTTTTCCTCTATTGCTCGTCACATTATTTTGGGAGGATATTTTCTCTCACTGAAACTGGAACTCACTTTATTGGCTAGGCTAGCTGGCCAGTGAGCTTCAGGGATTCACCTGTCCTGCTGCTCCCAGTGCCAGGGTTACAGAAGTGTACCACCATGCCTGGATTTTTAAGTGTGTGCTTGGATCCAAACCCAGGTCCTCATACTCGTACAGCAGGCAGTGTTCCATCTGAGCCATCTCCTTAGCCCCAAGCTCAGATATCTCTATGGTTATAACTTAGAATCCTCTGTCTAAGGATTCGTACCTTCTAATGCTGCTATAATTTGTGTTTAAATCATTGATGCAATCCCAACATACCTAGGAATAAGAACTATTTTCTGCCATAATTTATGAGTGAGAAAGACAGAACTGTATGTATTGTACATAGGTGATTTATTAGACTGACTTACATGAAATAGACAGGCTACTCTCAAGGGAAGCCGAGAACTCTGTAGCTAGTAAGTTTACAATGCTGGGTGCCTCCGCAATCCTAATCTGGTGATGAAGACCTGAAGGATTCCTGGAGAGCTGCTAGTCTTCAGTCCATGTGGGAAAGCTGAAGAAACTCAGTCTTATGTCAGTGAAGGATTGTGATAGCAATGGCAGAAGCAGAATCTATGCACTCGCCAGCAAGGTGTGATGGCAGGCAGATAAGAGCAGCATTGCTTTTTTTCTTGGACCTCTTTACATACGGGCTACAGCCTAAGGGTGCTTCCCACTCTTCAGGAGGATCTTCTCACCTCAGCTAATCCTTGCTGGAGATAACCTCATAGACCTTCCCAGAGGTATGTCTCCCAGTTGAATACAGATCTGATCAAATTGGCCACCATGGTTATCACAGAATACCAATAATTATAAGGCACATCAAATTCCATTACCCCTTTGATATACTTACACATCTAAAATTTTTTAAGTATCTGAGATAAAATAAAGGATAATATTAAGGTGATAGCCAGAAATTCTTATAAACAAACAAAATAAATGTGTAACTGAGTGAAGCTGAGATTAAAGTACCCTCGCATTATTGACTAAGTAAACTGATATTCCCATAAATGATTGAGATAAGAGAATACTGATAAATTTATAATAGACTAGGCCCTCTTACATGAGAAAGAAGTTGAGTATATTCATTAGCTACTGTTTTACAGTGATCCACAGTATTCATGGGATATGACATATAAAAATTTAACAGATGAATGCATTGATTAGGAAAATGAAAACAAACTATAATTAACATACTACTAGAAAAATATTCACTTACCTTCTATATACAGTCAAAAGTGTTTAAATACAGACACAACTCAAAGGAACAACTATTGATCAAAGAGGAACAATATAAAGAGAGATCAGCACACACGTGACTCCAACCCCTTCAACCTGAAATAATCTCAGCTGCAAAAGGGAAGCCTCAAGCCTTAAAAAAAAACTAATATTGTTCAAGCAAACATGGGTTTTACATGTCTATGTTAGCAAGTACAATATATAGACAATTCTTGAAGTCAAGTAGGGAGAGTTGGAATCCAAAGTAAACAAAGGAAGGCCATTGTTGACACAGTGCATTATGTGACTGTATAGATCCAGACGCTGACATCCTCTGTAAGCCTTCCCTTTAGAAAGTTTCTTCAACCTCTGAGTGCTTGATTCTTCTGACTTCCGATTCAGCCTCTCCTGTTTCATTCTGTTTATAACAATCAGAACACTCATTCTGTTTTCAAAAATATTCCTATGATATGAAGCCCACAGAATGACCTCGGGCAAAGTCAGTATGCTTAGTCTTCACAGTTCAGAGGCATCCCTGCTCTGGTTACAAACGTCTGCTTAGAGGTCCTGAAGCCTGCAGTTTCCTTGTTCTTTTCACTGAGAATGCTCCTCTTTCTTGTGACTGCTCTCAGTTACCCTCAATTCAATGTTCTGACTAGGATTCAGAGTGCAGCTGCTCTTTACATATCCCCTCATTCAGTTTTATTGCAATTAACCTGAAAAATAGATAAAATTTTTATATTTCCCCAAATAGAGAAAACAAAACCCATAAATACAGGTCTAGAAAAGCTAATCAAATGTTAAGTGACATAGCCAGTTCCCAAATTGGAACGGTCTACGTTGGAATCTAAATGCTTGATTAGAGGTTGTGGCTGACTCCATCCAGTCTTCTCAATCAACGTCCTACACAGGAGCAGAGAGAAATGCATGTTTTAACAGATGTTGCAGTAGATTGAGACACAGAATTTTCATGCATGAGGAAAAGAATGCTTACTGCTGAGTGGAACGAAAAAAAAGGAAGTCTTCTCAGAGAGCGTGGTGTTTCAAAGTCTTGAAGTTTCTCAATGGAAGTTTTCCAGGCTCAAGTTTCAATGTGATTAGGTAATCAATGTGAGAGAGAATAGTAGGGTAGGGTACATGGCATGATAAAGAAAGGGAATCAAGGTTGGAATAAATATGGATTTTCAGGCCAATGAATTTCAAAGTCATGCAAAGATTTTTTTTTTCCCCAACCAAGAGCAATTGTGTGGGAGTGGGGGGAGGGGCTGAAGAAGTAAAAGTTATGATCCAATTTATGTCTTCATGAAATTCCCTCAAAACAATGTGGTCAGATTAGAGAAGATTTAGCTTGTGAACAAAGACCCTTGAGAGGAATTCTTCTAAAGTAAGTAGTCAGTCACTGTGACAAATAGGCACGACAACATTGCCAAATTAGAATTTAGAAGATATGGTGCCTTGGCAATAATAGAGATAAATAAGTAACAAAGAGAGAACACATCAAAATTTTATTTATTTAAAGTACAACATTAATCTGGAGATATCCGTGAAGCTAGATGTAATATTGAGTCCTAGACACAGCAAAATATTGTAGAAAAGTTACACTCAGGGTGAAATATAAAGCTAACTGGAAAGTAAATGCAACTTTTGACTATTATGCAGTGCATCTGTGAAATAGTACTTTTACTATAGAATGGGACTTAACTGTTAAAGTGCACAGCACCTACTTTATGAGCACCATTCATTGTTTACTTAAGAGAAAAACATATTATGGAAAATGTATGAACTCTAATTTCTGGCTTTGACTTTCCATAACTGTGACTCTAATTTAAAAACTTAATTAAAGTACAATCTACCTAGTAGGCTATTTCATGTGTACTTTGTTTTGTATGTTTTAAATTTTTTTTTAATGAAAAATTGCTGACACCATTGTATTACTGCACGAACTCTACCCTGCAATGAATTTAATTATTGTTGAACAATAAATGGCCCTGAAACAGTAAGGTGAGCCTTTGAAATTTTCTGAATGGAAGAAATACTAATGCTGGTGTCAATAGCTCTGAAATAACCTACATGACAATCCAACTCAAAAATCAGATGATAGTTCTTAAGACTTGTTTTGTGTAAATAACTATTCTGTTACAGACAAAAATGAAAGGGACTAGGATGTTTTCACTTCGAAACTTTTATTTGCTAACATCTATTGAGCATATAACAGTGACCCTGCCACAGCTCTTCAGATCAAATCAGCCAGCTATGTATCAGACTTCCTATTGATATAAAGCTTCTTTACATGCAAAGTATAAGATGAACTTCAACCTTTCATGAGTTTTCTCACATTATAAATTCTAAAAGAAAACGGAACAACTAGGGAACTAATTATTATTGTATCCTACTGATCTGTATGCCATATGAGTTTTAAGTAATCATACCATTCCTAGGAAATATGTCTTTAAATAATGTGAGAGCTATGGTCCCAGAAGACAGAGGGCATCAAGATGCTATAGATGAATTTACTAAACTTAAGTGTTTACATTTAAAAATAAGTTCACCATCACAGCTACAGCCAAGAAAGTGTCTGGGTCATTGTGAAGAGACAGTCTTCTTCAAGGGCCTACAGAGGCAAATGAGGCGTAGCTAAGAAAGTGATAGCAAAATAGGCAGTATTGCTATGCCTGCCCTATTGTCAGCCAGTGCCCGCAGGACTTCAAAGGAATGGTGCTTAGGCATCTTCTTATGGCTCACAAGCTCTGTCTCATAAATTATCTAATTATGATACTTAGTGCTTTATGGATTTTCTGTATTTTTCTCTGACAATCACACATGATCTTCACGTCAGTCACAAGAGACAGGAGAGCAGAGATTATCTCCATTTAGCAAAGAGGAAACGGAGGCTCAGGTATCAATACCTTACTTCAAGTCACTGTGAGTTGGCAAAAAAAAGTAGAGGAAGAATAGATTTCTAGATTTCTGGGCTTATAATCATTTATACAGAAGCATTTTCTTTTTAAATTTTATTTATTTATTTTTATTTTGCGTGTATGATTGTATCACCTGCTGGTATGCAAGTGCATTCATGTTGTATGATGCCTATGGAGGCCAGAAGAGGGCATCGGATACCCTACAACTAGAGTTATGGATGACTGTTAGCCACCATCTGGGTGCTGGGAAAGGAACCCAGGTCCTCTGCAAGAGCAGCCAGTGCTCTTAACCACTGAGTCATCTCTTCAGTCCCATATTTTACTTTTGAAGAAGCAAAGTGGTCAAGTCTGAGCTCAGTGTATGACTGCCTGTATTACTTTTCTGTTTTTGTGATAAAACACTGTGACCAAGGGAACTTATAAAAGGAAGACTTTATTTAGCTTCTTGTCTCCAAAGGGACAAGAGTCAGTCTATCATGGCAGCAGGCATGGCAACAGAGGTGGCTTGGGTAGGAGCAGAAGCTAAGCTCTTACTTCTTCAAGCAGGCACAGGAAGCAGAGTGTGACCGGAAATCTGCCAAGACTTAAGAACTCTCTGAGGCTGCCACAGTGCCATGCTTCCTCCATCAAAGCCACGCCTTCTAAAAGAGTGCCACCAACTGCAGGCAAAATGTTCAAAGCCTGTGGAGGACACTCTTATTGAAACCACCATACCACAGAAACAAAGTGCTCTGGAAAAGTGCTTCTTTCTGGCAGCCATGCATGAGCTGAACTCTGGGAAGAAAGACAGGAAGGGTCCCCTTCTCTGTCCTGTGAATATGCTCTGTGTGGCCCCAAGACACAAGTCTGTCTGACTTTTGTTTCTGACAAAAAAAATCTAAAAAAGATCTTACATACAAAATTTCTGAAAAACCTAAGGCAAAAATATTATTGTCTTGCTTTAATAGCTGAGATGAAATCAATAACACCTATTAACTTTCAAGGGTGAAAGAGACAGACTCGAAAAAAAAATAAAAACCCACAAAGAAACAATACCTCTCCAAGTCTGCTTGGAAAAAGCATAGGATATAAAAGCCAAAAGGAAATGAACAGGAGATAATATTGAATCTAGGAGAAATTATGACTCTGAGGAGGGCAGGGAACCTAATAGGAGGAGTGGAACTAACTGGAAGTTCCCACAGGAAATCAAATCACTGTTTTCTTAGCTGACATTAGATTTTACCCGTCTATATTTTCCACCCCTTGAGGGCTCCCTTGGCCTAATGTCCTATGACCTTCCATCTAACAATATGGAAGTGAAACAACTTCTTTTGGTGTTAAGAAGGAACAGTCAGAGCTGGGATGCTGGGTGGAGGATGTCAACCAGCTGAAAGAAGTTCTACTCTAATTCTGTGCCCAGGAAGGCGAGATGAGGGCATGGGCTTCACAGTGCTTTGCTTGTCCCTCACTTCTCAGAACACTAGCCCTCAGTTCCATGTCCCCTGATCTCTGGAAATGACAGCATGCACCCCAAGGAGACAGGAGGCTATCACAAGCCAAATGTCAAAACTGTCTTGTCCAAACTTGTTTTCTATTTTTGAGAGAAAAAGAGACTAACACTTTGCAGGAATGCTATAGTACTTGGGAATTTCCAGCAAGGAGGAAAGCCAGTAAGAGTTGGAGGCCAACTGAAGCTACATAGACTTGTTTGTTCGAGGACAACAACACCTTCAGGCATTCCCCCAGGCAGCGAATTAAAATAAAGCTGCTGGCGTTAGCAGTCCCTAGGATATAGAACTTCTGCACTCAAAATCTCTGCAGTTTGCATCTGCTTGCCCTGGGGACAAATCACTTAATATGCTTTAATGATCTCTGTGGACATTATAATCTAATACAATAATGTCCACAAATATTATCCTGAGTCATCAATTAAAAAGCATATAATATAGCATCCTAAGAGGTCAGGCATATAAATAATATGAGTTATTTAAAACCCAACCCTAGTTTCAGTCACAGCAGTTCTAGCAGCACACATTTGCTGTTGAAGACACTGTGGCCTAACAAACAACACAGAACATTTTTCTTGACTCCACGTGTTGCTGTTCTAGAAATTGAAATAGATATGCATGAATCTCTTTAATAAAGAACTGTATATGTACTATGACTACTATTCAAGTAATATTATGGTAGTACAGAAGATGAAGTCTAAATAATGACATCTGTAACTAGCATTTGTAGGAGGTATGATTTTTGTTTGAATTATAATTGACTCTTTTATCACATTTTAGATGAAGAAAATACGCCACGACCAATAGGAAAAGAAGATCAGGCAGATAGGAAAAATGGCAAGTCAGTAGCCAACTATGATTCAGGAGTTAGGGCAGGTGAAGACAGAGGTTTGGGAAGAAGGTTGAAGAGTATAGGGTTCCATAATAAAAAGCTTTGAATGTTATGTTAAGCAATTAGTGTTTATTCAAAGCAATAGGAAGTGAATGTTTTATGGCATAGGATTGCCAACAAGTTTAGCAGTAGTATGTAGTATTGATTGGCAAGAGAAATCAATATGGTGACCACCACAGTATTTAGGAATTAAGTGAATACTAAGCATTTGGAATAGAAAGCTGAAATCATTCCATGCAAGAGGTATTTTGAGCACAATTCCAAGCAATCAAGTTTCTTATAAGTCAAGCAAGTACAGGTACATCCATTGGAATAATTCATGGTGGTGTAAATACAGGGAACTAAGTGTGGTAGGAATGAAACTTCAGTCCCAGGGAAAGAAATAGGATGATAACCCACCATTAAATAAGCCACTTTAAAAAAACCTCATTCGCCATGCCCAGCTCCTCTCCCTCTTCTTTCTCTATGTCTCTCCATATATGTGTGTGTGTGTGTGTGTGTGTGTGTGTGTGTGTGTGTGTGTGTAAAATGATTAAACTAAGTTCACATTAAGCTTTTGACAAGTTTATCAATATCTTTGAGGCTCAATATTCACAAACTTAAACATAATATTAAGAAAATATTATCTAAAATTCAAATTTATGTGTAGATACACATACAAGAAATTGCCTTTTTTAGACAGGCAGAGAGAATCTTTTAAAATTAAATATTTTCCTTAACAGTAAAGAGTTAAAGAATGTTCATTAAGATTATTGTCACTAATAATGAGGGTGCTTTGAGATATGTGCCTCTCGTGTATAACTCAGAACAGGGCGACTTACACACATTGTGAAAGTGATGATGAAACTGCTCTCAGATTCATTTTTATATTTCAACTTTTACTGCTCAATTTTATGATCAGATGTATTTTATGAAAAGCACTCTGCCCTGTGAATCAATACTGTGTTTACAACATTAATTGAATAAATAATGAAAATAACCATTAAATAAGGTAAGAAGATTAAGCAATTTATAAATAACCATCTGAAAGCTGTGGGTGAGTTATTGATTATGGCATAAATCACCTTTCTCCTTTTAAAAATACTCTATGTCCTCTACATAGATTGCAGTTCTCATAAAACAAAAAATATGTGTTTGTCAGGATATTTATTACTCACAAATTTCAACAAAACTTTTCAGGATGCAAATGGGTAAATCACCCAGGCATTATTGACTTTCTGGTCTATGACCCTACGACCAACTGGAGGCAATTATAGTATCCGGCATTTTAGAGAATTTAGTTTAATAAAAATGAAATAAGTAGTTTATAGTATGTGTATTTTGGGAATTACCTTTCTGATTTTAATACCTATAATAAATAACCACAAGAACATAGGCACGCAAAATAGTTCTGAATCAGAGGAAAAACCACAGTATCAGTTTTGACTTTACAAGATGAGTACATTAACAAATGACAGTCAAAAATTTAAAATGCAGCTTATCATCAGGTAGATCAATAGTGGAAAGAAAAATAGTACTTCTGTTTGCTTTTGAAAAGTAACCTCAAGCTGGAGAGGGGGGTGTAGCTCAGTTGGAGGAGTGTTTGGAAGACCTGAGTTCAATCCTTAGAAGCCAGGAACTGTGGCATGAGCTTGTAATTCCAGAGTTTGGGATGTTGGGACAGATGGCTCTCTCAGGCTCCTTCACCTATCAGCTTACAGGTGAGTGAGAGACCCTCTCTCAAAAAAGCAAAGAAAAGTAAACTAACAAAAGAGGTGGATAACAGAATAACCTCTGAAAATGACACCTGGGGTTTTCCTCTGGCCTCCACACACATGCACACACATGTGTACGCACACCTTCAAACATATGTGCACACTTACAATCATATACACACACAGTTCTCACCATTTACATCATAGTCCCTGTCTTTCAAAAAATCTACTGTTTTTATTTTGCATATGAGTGTTTTTCCTACAAGTATGCAAGCATACCCCATATCATGTAATGCCCATGGAAGCCAGAAAAAGGTATTGAATCCCTTGGAACTGGAGTTAGGGAGGGTTGTTAGCTGCCATGTGGGTGCTGAGAACTGAACCTGGGTCCTCTACAAGAGCAGCCAGTGTTGTTAACTGTCGAGCCATCTCTCCGGCTTCCCTGTCTTTCTTAATGATTTTCTTGTATCTTCACTGGTTTCAAACTAAAAATATTGTGTTTTAACCTTATACATAGTCTCTAAACAGTCCCTAGAATGGAAAGAAGCACATCCATTCTTACTGTATACATGGCACTAAATATCTACAAACATCTCCGTGACTAACTAAATATTTATATTTCTACCCAAATCCCTGGAGAAAAACTTCTCAGTTTTAAATGGACTGTTTTCAAAACATCTTAATATCTGCTTTACTGAGTATAAGCATTGGGTTTCTAAAGTTAAGAGGTGATAGAAACATGATTTCTTTTCAAATACTTTCTTTGGTTATCCAACCACGTTATCTTGGGAATGCTTCCTGTTTGCTTGTGTCCCAGAGTCACCATTACCCTGGGATTAGGAAGAAGGTAGAATTTTCAGCATGGACAGCAGAATGCAGGTGGCACATTTCTACTGTCCAAGCTCAAATGACCTGAACTGGCAATGACTAACACATCCCAGTTGTTTCATATGACAGGATATTTTCTTTTTAGACCATGAAAGAAGATAAAATAGTCAATAGCTTGTTAGCATGTCGTCTGTGTTTCTTCCCAGTATCTATCTTCATTCTCTAATCAGAAACCTTAGAAAACCATGAACCATTTCCTAAATGAAGACTAAGGAGGTGGGTATTGTTAAGAAACTCCTATGTGTTGTCATAGTGTGTTTCCCCAGAAGGGAATGGGTATCACAGATATCTAAGCACAGAGGGTCAAAGACCAAAGACAATCCTCATGGGTGCCCCACGGTGCAGGAGTAGTGTAAGAAAGAGCTACAGTGCTCTTAGGTGTCACTGTGTCACCAAAGGGCCAATAGGGACATGGCTCACAATTAATTACCTGCCAATAGGAATTAGTATGTGACTGTATTAGTCAGGGTTCTCTAAATAAACAGAGCCGGTAGAATGAATATATATATTTATCAGCTTAGCTCACAGGATAGAGTCCGAGTAGTCCAACAATGGCTGTACCACACTGGAGAGGCTGAGAATCCATAGTCACTCAGTCCACGAGGCTGGATGTCTCAGTAGTTCCAATCTAGCACTGAAGGTCTGACAAATTCCAAAAGATCAGCTAGTCTTCAGTCTACAGCAGCAAGACAAACTCACCAGCGAGAGAGAAGGCAAGCAGTAAGAAGCCTGGCATTCTCCTCTGCCTTGGTCTTTTATATCGCTGCCATCAGAAGGTAACACCCACATTTAGGGTGTGTCTTTTGGCTTTAGATGATCTAATCAAGAAGATCTCTTTCATTTCAGTTAATCCCAGATCCAATCAAGTTGACACCCAGGATTAGCCATCACAGTGACCAAACACTAAACATGATGAATGACATTGATAACAGGGTAAGGATTAGACCCATTAAACAGAGATACTTTGTGATTGCTAGTAGACATTCCCCTTTGTATGTAGTTCTCTTCTGTTGAATAAGCCTTCTAACATTCCTTCTCAAAACTTATAGTTTATAGACATTCCCCTTTGTATGTAGTTCTCTTCTGTTGAATAAGTCTTCTAACATTCCTTCTCAAAACATATAGTTTAACATCAACCCTGAAAACTTCATAAGAAAAGCTAACTTCTAGGACTGGCAAGATGGCTCAGGAGGTAAAAGTGCCTGCTGCCAAGCCTGACTACCTGAATTTGATCCCTGGAATCCACATGGTAGAAGGAAAGTACCAACTCCTATAGGCTGTTCTCTGATCTCTGCACTCCTGTCCAGGCATGCATATGGCCACACTTTCAAATACACAAATGAGTAATGAATAAAGAATGTTAAAAATTCTTTTAAAATGAGAGATGTAGAGATGGATATGGTGACACATGTCTTTATTCCCAGCACTTGGGAGGCAGAGTCAGGGAGATCTCTGAGAGACTGAGGCCAGTCTGGTCTACATAGTAAGTTTTGGCCAGCTGGGGCTACGTGGAGACCCTGTCTCAAAACACCAAATAAACAGACAAACAAAACCCCAAAACAATAAGTCCCTACATGTGACAAATTTGTACTCTTATTCTCATGGTGAATTTATATCATGAGACTATAAATGCTGATATTAAAGAAAGAAGAGACATATTTCACAAAATTTTTATCTTCGTATGTCCCAGTTTTATCTGTTTAAAAACTAAATATTGCTGCTATTAAATAACTAGTCATGTATTGGTGGCTTTTTCAAACTACTTGTGAGCTTGCCTCATTCTTATTGATAAAGTCATGAGGATTAGGGGGTTATTAATTGTTCAGACCACATGTGCAAATTGTTTTATTTGTGTAGAGATTAGACTTAGGGATCAGGCTACCCGGTTTCTCTGAATCTGAGGAAAACAGGAGTATCAACCTTTGCCTTGTATAGTTGCCATGAAATTAGATAATATGCAAAAGCAAGTGCTAAATAATTGCTCTCTAAATTTTCTTATAGTCTGAACTTGAAGACTTGAAACATCTAGTATGGTGCTTTGCAAATGGTTGATACTGTTACTCTGAGCTCTCGTAGTGTGCTGCAGCTAATGCTACCCCTTCCATTTGGCCTTCCACTTCTCTCATGATATGGAGAGAGGGTCATAAATGCCAGTTTAGACAACATGGTACAGGTATCAGGTATGGGCCAAGATGGTTGATGCTAGGCATCCAGAGTGCTATGTATGAGTCAACACAAAATAGCTGACACTGGATATTTAGGTCCCCCCAAATAAATGATGATGTAACCTGTTATTTAACTTTTCTTTTTTTTTTTTTTAACAGTTCCACTTTTGTGTGAGTCTGTATAAATATGGCTTAATGTCAAAGGCCTAAGCCATCACTTTGCCAGCCTGTCTGTCTGTAGGACTGTGTGTCTACATCCATGTGGCCTGAGGATGCTTGTGCCGCCTGGGTCTGGCCATGTGTCCCTGTGTGTGCCTGAGTACCTGCGCACAGTTGCCTGCCTGACAGCATTTGTACTAGAGGACAGCTCATGTCTAACTTGCTTGCAGCTCTTCTCAATCTCTTCAACCTGCCGGCCTCCCATGACCATCCTTCTTACCTGGCATAGGAGCTTGGACCTCATACACCAACCACACCCTATGGTTACTGCATTGGTTGCTTTTCCTGTTGCTGTGATAAATACCCTGACACAAGTAACTTAAGGAATAAAGGCTTTATTTTGGCTCATAGTTGGAGAGTACAGACTTACAGCAGAAAAGTCAAGGTGACAGAAGCTTGAAGCAACTAGTTACATTTTTTTTGCAGCCATGTAGATAGAATCACAAAATTCTGTGCTTACCAACTCCATGATTTTTATGCAGTTCAGTCCAGGAATGATTCTGGACACTTTTAGGGGAGGTATTCCCACCTTAATAAGCCTAGTTAAGATAATCTTTCAGAGCCTAACATAATCTAAAACAAATCCCCCATGGGGTGTGCTTAGAGAGTTATCTTCTAGGTTATTCCAGATACTACCAAATTGACAATCTACGCTGCCTATCATAGTCAGCCTTTACCTTAGTTGATGTTATGATTTAAATGTAGTTTGTCCTCTATAAACCCCATGTTGAGATTTAATTCCCTCTGGATATAAAGAGAAGGAACCAGGCTGACCTTGGAGAAGTGATTAGAGCTTGACCTCATGACTGGATTAGTCTATTCATGTCATGAATGGACTTTGGGGTTAATGGGTTATGTTGATAGTGGGTCTTTTCTTCAGCTAGTCTCTCAGTGTTCCCTGTCCCTCACCGGGACATCTTGTATTGTCTTAGGACTCTCTCAGCAAGGCCACTATCAGATGCAATCCCTTGACCTCAGGCAAGAATTATGAACCCCCTGAAAACCTCTTTATAACTTTCACAGTCTTTAGGATTATATTATTAGCAACAACCACAACAAAGATGGTCTAGGACACCTGGTGATTCTCCAATAAATGTTTTCTTTAACGGCAAAATTTCTGAAATGTACTGATGAACTCTACCTGATTTCCCAGAAAAAAAAAAAAAGAATATTGAAGCAGAGTGTCATTTCACCCAACCCAGTTTCTGCTTTTATACTGGATAATGTCTAACTCTATACCCTTATCTATTTTCATATGTTCTTTGTTAGAAGAGTCTCCTTACTGTGTGGGCAGGAATAATAGAGTGAAATGAAAAGAAAATTAAAGTGTCTCATGTCATGCAGAACACTAGAGCTACATTCTGAGATTTTTCATGTCATCTAACACCAACCAAAAAAAATCAACTGTACGTATGCTTAAATTTGGATAATAAATATGATTAGTCCATTGCTAAGGAGATTACTAAAGTAAAATCTACTTACATAAATCTGCTCCAGGGATCTACACAGGAAGAAGTTATGACCCGATGAAGGTATGGTTTTGTTTTATGTTTCAATATCATTCCAAAACTGAAGGCCTGTGCAAAACCAAAACACAAAAATGAATAAATAAAAATAAAATAATGAAAAGCAAGACTCCATGAATAATAAAAAGCATTGTTCAATGATTTACAACAAGCACACCCGTCATGACTGCTCAGGGGACTCCTGTGGTCTCCCTGTCTGCCTGAATGATGCAATGGCACCTACTTGAATTAATATCTGAGTTCTTTCAAGCTTCTCTCAACTTTTATCCCTGTTAGAAGTTTCAGCAAGTACTGAGTTCCTGGCAACTTAGTTCAGGACAAACAGCAAGTACTTCTTTCTTCTTCAGACAGACTGAGAACATGTCACAGCACCTCTCTAGAACATCAAGTGCCTTTATAAATAACCAAATGTAGCTTCTGTTTTCTGAAAATAGATTTTATAAGGTGCATATTTATAACACAGAAAGAAAAGACAAATATGAATTATAATAAACCTCATCATTTTTTATGTTCAAGAAAGTCTTGATTGAGTTGCTTTAATTATTTTCTTTTCCTGTGAATAACACAACAAACCCTTGGTCAACCCATATATATTGTAAAGGTTTTGTTTTAATCTTTACTATCCTTTCAATGTGAAAACTCTTTCTTTTTCAGATCCTTTAAAGAATGCTTTCCTCTTCTAATAAACCACAAGAGCCCTTTGTTCATTTTCCTCTAGTCTTCAGAAAAGACCCTCAGGAGAGTCTTTTAGAGGAAATTGGGTGCACAATCATAGAAACAATTCTGTCAGAACACAAATGCTTAAAAAAATCATTCTGGTGGAGGTCTTTTGAAAGAACTTTCCATTTGGCATGTTTGAGGGCGATTAGGGATGATTGCTTTGCTATCTATAGATTGGGACTTTAAACCTTTTTGCAGTCCAACCAAGATTCTATGTTTTGTGATTGTGTGCTTTGGTGTTGGGGGAAGGGTGGGCAGCTTGTGTGGAAG
The DNA here is from genome assembly GCF_000622305.1 of Nannospalax galili. Lineage (NCBI taxonomy): Eukaryota > Metazoa > Chordata > Mammalia > Rodentia > Spalacidae > Nannospalax > Nannospalax galili. Next base: position 2,144,354 of record NW_008344194.1, on the reverse strand, counting down.
AGATGTCTGCATGGCCATGTGGTATGAGTATTCTTCCCTTCCTGTGATTTTCTCTCGCAGGAGTTCTTTCTGAGCAAATTAGGGAGTCCTCAGCTCTACCCCCTGGATTCTCCTGAAAGGCCCTTTCCACTTAGCTGCTTGGGGTACAAATTTTCAAAGCTTCACAAGAATATAGAAACATTTTGCTATTGTTTCAATGGAAAAATTAAAGTCAGATGGGACGATCCCATTTTAATGGAAAGGCAGATCTTGGGATAAAGTAAGTTCATTTAATTTTGGATAGTTAAGATTTCTGTGTTCTGTTTTAACCACAAATAATTGAAGTCAGGCTAACATTCCCATTGCTGACCACATGTGTGCCCTACTATGGTGAGAATGAGTCTTTATTCTGTGTTTAATATTAGAAGTATACACTGTTCTCTACTAAGTTGTTCCTGCTCACCACCCACATACCCAAAACCACAGAGTAAGCTGAAACTTCTATCCAGGATGAAAGGGTTTTTAAATAATTTGTTAAGAATTTTCTTGGATGTTTTTAGGAGAGAAAAGTATACTAAATTAAAAGAGGAATTATGCTTTTGGAGGAAGACGATGGCAAATAAAAGTGTTTGAAGACACGTGAAGCTGCATACAGTTATTGTTCTAAACTTGGCAGAACAGCTTGTGGGTGTTACAAGGAACAACAGAACTCATTATGTCTGATACCGGAAGGAGTTATTCAGTGGCTTTGAAATTATATTTTGTGTATAAAGGATTTTATGCACATGAAAAATGCACTACTTTTAGCAAAAGGAAAAGGTGACCAATCTGTTCAGACCATAAACCACTCAATGGACATTATCTGCAGTTATCTACCCATATTTGTGTTGTCTACTATGATGCTTCATGAATAATGGTGACTCACTATAGTTTAATGTTTTATTATAAACCAAGTCAGCTGGAAATATCTAATTTTTGGAAACTCCAAATGGTAACTCCTAATTTTTGAAATTATATTGAAGTTCTATTTTTTTGAATCTGTGATGGTCTTTGAGACACATATTTTCCTTGCTCATGATTTCCAAATTCAATCTTTTATAAACTAGAATGGGTGTATTTTGCGTAGATGATCCTTCTTGATATATAAATACTTAACTATATAACTATGATTTTAATTCACTTGACCATGCTGGGAAAGCTATTCTACTGGCATGTAAACCATGGTACAGGGACATATTTATATTGGAAACTAGAAGCTGAGCCCAGGAATGAATCCTTACAGAATCATTTTCTGCCTTTTTTAATGCATACATCTGGACACTTTATGAACCTCATAGACTTTATCTGTTGTACATATCCAAGCAAATTCCAACTTAATGTCATTACATTTCAGTATGTTTAGAGTATCTAAGGAAAATATCATAAAACCCTGGGGTTTGAATTCCTGTGATTTACTGATAGTGTCTGTAGTTGATTTTTGATGGAAACATTTTGTAGATTCCAGGTGCACTGGGTGATGAGTGAGAGCTTTGTTTCTTTACCAAAATAAATCAGAGAAGGGAAGTTCTTATCTTTGCAAGCCATCTTGTTTTATGAATGTTTCATTTTCATAATAGTTATTTGCTAACACAGGAGGTATAACATATCAATACCCGTAGAAACAACAAGAATAATGGAAATAAATGGAAATGTTCTCAATGGAATAAAAAGAGAACTCAAGAATTTGGAATTGTACATTAGGACAGTTAGGTGTCTTAAGGGATGATTTAGTCCCTACCCAGGCTGGAGGGTCAGACTTGGATGGAATCCTTAAATTCTTTATGACATGTTCATTGTTCCGTCTTAAGTCACTTTCAAATTAACATGCCCATTATTGCACATATTAGCTCCGTTTTGTTGCTGTGATAAAACACCATGGTCAAAGAGTTCTGATGGAAGATACAACTTATTTTGGCTTATGACTCCAGAGGAATAAGAGTCCAAATGTCAGGGGAAGCATGGCATCAGGGAGCTGGAGCAGGAGACAGGAGTGCACCCTCAACTGCAAATAGGAAGCAGAGAAAGGCAACTGGATGTGGGGCAAGGCTATAAACCCTCAAAGTCCACTCCCATTGACACTTCCTCCAGCAGGACTGCACTGCCTAAGCCTCCCCAAATTGTACCATCAATTGGCAACCAAGTATTCAAGTACCTGATGGGGTATATTTCTCATTCAAAAATACACATTGCATGTAGCCAGCATTTTCTCCCTGATGTTTTTCTGCTCTTCCATTTCCCATTTTTTGTGGTGATATGCTGTCTACTGCTACTTAAAAAATCAGCTCCATAAAGTGTGACTGAAAACAATAAAATTTTATTCTGTTCACAGTTTATGTGACTTAGGAATTCAAAGAAACTGGGCCGATGTTTTTTGTGCCAGAGAATTTCATGGGGCTATGGTCAAGTTGCCCTTGCTTGTGGTCAGCTGAAAACATCAATAGTATCATGGTATCTAGGTCCCAATAGCCCACTTAACTTGTTGAAAAATCAGTTTGGACTAGTTGGGAAAGGTTTAAATTCCTCTTCACATGCAACTGGATTATGGCTACATTCTTATTTTTATGATACCATGTCTAATTTCCTTTATGGAAGAAAAACACAGACCCAAGGAGTTTAGGAAAAGCAGAAGCCATGATCTATGCATGGAAGCCACAGAGAATCACTTCTGACATAATCGGCTCATTGGAAAGAAGTCCCCAATACTGGACCACATTGAAAGAAAGGATAATTAATGTCTACTTTTGGAAGGGAGGAGTGTCAAAATTTACAGACCTATTTCAAAGTTATGACACATAACATTCTTCTAAAGCTGATTTTCACTTTGGGAGTTT
>NW_008344194.1:2124125-2141410 GCF_000622305.1 Nannospalax galili | reverse complement strand
TGTTAAAACTGTTTTTAAAATTATTTCACATAAACTTCTTTTTAAACTGTTTTTCTCTTTGGGGGTTTTTGTAAGTCTCTGTTTTTTTTTGTTTTTTTTTTTTTTTTCCCCCTGTCCTACTTCAGGCCCTAAAATGCCTTGTTCCTAATTGAACTCTCATATTCTACCTTGCCTCTCTTAAGCATCTTCATAATACTTCAAGGAACCTTGCTATAACATAAACATGCTTTTTATGCTTACAAATTTATAATTTTTTATCTATGACATAAATATAGGCCAAACACAATTGAACTAATATAACCTTTCCTGTACCAAATCTCTAAAATCAAAAAGACCTTTCCTTTCTCAGTTTTAATTTTTTTTAACTGAACTCTTGTAATTCCCTGTATCTATAATAATACCTGAGATACTATTAGCCTCAGTGTAAGAGAGGTCAGAAATCTTTTTGTGTAGGATCTTTGACTGTGTACATACTGTCTCTACCATGATTATTAAATCTTGCTCTAACAATGAGGCATGACTACATTGAAATGAAATTTAATTTATAGATATCAAATTGGGAAATGTTACAGATTTGGTCCAGAAGCCATATTTTTCTGAACTCTACTCCATCTTTCTTTTGAAAGGCATGCCTTAATTCTGCATCTGATAATGTTTATGATTTATTCTTTAAGAATCATCTCAAGGGGCTGGAGAGATTGCTCAAAGGTTAAGAACACTGGCTGCTCATACAGAGGACCAGGGTTTGGTTCCCAGCACCCACATGGAGGGTAACAACTATCTGTAGCTCTAGCTCCAGGGAATTCAACACCCTGTTATGACCTCCATCGGCATTCCCCTAGGAACTTTTCAATTGCTTGTGGACTCTACTGAGGCCTTTCTTCTGTAGTTCTATAGCTTCTGGTGTGCACTATGACAGCATTATCATTTAAAACTAAAACTGTGAACTTTTTGAAATGCTCATTAATAAGACTTTTTAATTTTGAAATTTCATTGCTAAGTATAGCTGCTAGCTAATATTTCATCCTGAATAAAGTGAGCTAAGCTCTGATGTACAGATGTGGAAAAATACATTTATGAAAATGACAATAATTATAAATTTGTAAAATATAATCCTGTGCTGTGATTTTTTTCAGTGAAGGTGATCTGTTAGTATCATACTATTTTTATTATAAATAAAGCAATAAGTCCTGGGATTTCATGGGAGGCACATGCAGAGCTGGGTTTCTGTTACAAACATGATTCCAGGGAACATAGCACATACCAATATGTATTCTCATTAGAATTGTATGTACAATTGGTATGTGTCTACACACGGACACACAAGCACAAAAGTATCCAACATTTGTGATTTCCATTTGTGATTTCCATTTATGATTTCCATTTCCATGATTAATGTTCATTGTCAACTTGATAAGATCTACAATCATGAGGCTACAAATGTCTGCACATGCCTGTGAGGGCTTGTCTAAATTAGGCTAATCGAGGTGGGAAGACACATCTTACTGCTACCCTACTACTTTCTTTAAAGGGACTCTTCTCTCATTTATTGAATAGCTTATCAAACACAGTATCAGAAAGGTATGAATAAAGGAAGAGACTGTTTTTCTAACCCTGCTGAATTAGCAGCAGACAAAGCCACAGGCAAATGTCTTCAACATATGCCCCCATGCTGCTTGCAATATTTATGGGGGGAACAGATTGTTTGTAATGTCATTGTTGTTTCAGTGTCCTCACTGTCACATCTCATGCACACATACATTGTTCTGAGTCAGGGCATAACTAAGTCACAAACAGGGAACATGGTATAAGATTAAAACTGCATTCAGTAGCCTGTGAGAATTATATCAGGATTCCAAATCACTGTAGGACTGCTTAAATTGTTTTTCTTAAAAGGAGTACATAGTTCTAAATGTTCTCCAAATATGGTTTGCAAGATTATGTAAAATTTCATTTTGTAACAACTTCTTGTAAAGAGTCTTTCCCATTAAACTCATTCCCACCATTGTCTGCTCCAATAGCCATTTCCCCATTTTCTGTTAGGGAATCTCAGATTTTAGGATACATGAATCAATAGAATACTTAGACATTTCCTTTGTAGCTTGGTTATTGACACAATGAAGTGCTGGCTAAAAATACTATGTGTGACATCTGGAAAGCAACTCATAAAACAGAGAGACACACCTCACTTCTGCCCTCTCCATCTCTGGTCTTCTTCATGGCTGAAACACTGTAGGTGTTTCTAGAAGAGTCATGCTAGATCATGACAGAGCATACTAAATGATGATTGCAAAGTCACTATCCCAACACTGTGCTATGTCCTCTCTCTTAGTTCATGGTTAGCTAGCTTTAAAAAAATTCCCTCAGTGGATTTTTCATTGAATTTTTGAGAATTTCATACAATATGCCTTGATCATATTGAGACCCCTTCCCCATACTCAAACCTCCCATAGCACCCGGCCAGATTTTATGCATTCTATCATATATGTTAAGGCTATGGAGCTATGTTTTTGTCCCCAAATGTTCCTTGGTGTGAGTCCATCCACTGGAGTCTAGTCAACCTGTTTAGCATCGTCCGCTTAAAAAACAAAGCAAAGCAAAACAAAACAAAAACAAAAAACAACTCTCCTCCTACCAATAGGCTTTGGTTGCCAATAGTTCATCAGCTAAGGTTGTAACTTCTTACCCATTTCCCCACATCTATGCTGAATTTTTGTCTGATTTGCATTTACATGGGTTTTGTGCATGCTGTCACCATTGATGTAAATTCATATAAGCAATTTCTCAGCTGATTAGAAAACTCTCTTTCCTTATGGTCATTCACTACCCCTGGCTCTTCATGCCTTTCTGCCTTCTGTTTCAAAAAGATCCCTGAGCCTTGGGTGGTAGAGGTTTGATACAGGTGTCCTAACCAAGGACAAGCACTCTGTGGTCTTTTATTCTCTACACTTTGACTGGTTGTGGCTTTCTGTGTTAATCATCATCTGTGCATGAGGAAGCTTCACTGATAAGAATTGAGAACTGCATTAATATTCTTTCTACACCCTATTCTACAATTTCCCCAGAGCCTTAGGTGTGGAGGTTGCTTTGTAGATATGTCACTTTGGAATGGGCATCTAACAGATACTTATTATCTACATTTGAGCAGTTGTAGAGTTCTGTTATAGTCTCCATTCGTTGCACAAGAAGATTTTCTGGTGAGTAGTGAGAAGTATGCCTGTCTGCAAATTAAGGATACATATTTAGAATGCAGTAAGAAATTATGTGCTCTAGCGATGTGACAAAAGTAGTCTTTTCTTTAGGCTCTATGAACTCTCCAGCCATGTTTACTTGTCTATATTTACACTCCACACATGAATTCCCTCTCCTTAAGAGGGCCTTACATCCAATCAGACAGTTGTTGATAACCCTCAAGATAAGGGTGTTGCTATGCACCATACAGATGGTTTGCTAGGCCAGTCACTGTTGTGTTTATTACATATTACAGCTTGATAGGATCTTTTCCTCCCTTGGCATCTTTCATAGTATTCAAGTTAACCAAAATACACAAAGAGGGGCTGGAGAGATGGCTCAGCAATTAACAGTACTGGCTGCCCTTTGAGAGGACCAGGGTTCAGTTCCCAGCACCCACATGCCAGCTAACAACCCTCTGCAACTCCAGTCTCAGGGGATCCTATGCCCTCTTCTAACCTCCTTAGGCATACATACATACAGACAAAACACTCATACACATAAAAATAAATAAATAAAAATATTTATTTTTTTAAAAAAAGAAAGAACAAATCCAAATTAACAAAATCAGAGACGAAAGGGGAAGCATCACAACAGACACACAAAAAAATATCTATAACAGTATATGGGAATGCCTTATAAACCTATACTCTACTAAATTAGAAAATCTAAAAGAAACATACAAACTTCTAAATACAATGGAACAACCAAAATTAAAGTAAGACGAGATCAGCAACTTAAACAGACCCATAACAAGGAAATTGAAACAGTAATTCCAAGTTTACTGAGTAAAAAAAGCCCAGGCCCAGATGGATTCACAGAAGATTTTCCTCAGACCTTCAAAGAAGATCTACAACTAATACTGCTTAAATTATTGAAAGAGAGAAACACAGAGAGAACTTCCAAACTCCTTCTATGAAGCCAGCATTAATCTAATACCCAAACACCAAAAAAGAAAACTATAAGTCCATATCCATAATAAACATAATGCCAAAATTCCCCAACAAAATACACATGAATTACACACAGACACAAATAAAAAAAATTATTCACCATGATCAAGCGTTCTTTCTTACAGACATGTGGGAATGGTTCAATATGTGTAAGCCACCTGTCAACTTGGAGCTGTGGACCATCCTGTGATCTAGGATTGTGGTCCCCACACCAGGAATCTGAGTTGTGGTCCCTTTTCTTGAGCTGGAGCTAGGTCCCCTCCTGCCAGTTGGAAATGTGGTATGGTCTGGTGAGCCAAAGATGTGGTAACCTCCTGTGTGCTGGAGCTGTGTTCCTTTTCTGCAAGTTGGAGCTGTGGTTCCCTCCTGTGAGTGGGAGCTGAGGTCCCATCCTGTGAGTTAGGATTGTGGTCTTTTCTCATGAGCTAGAGTAGTGATTGCCTTCCATAAGCCTAGAGTTAGGATTCCTTCTTGTGAATTAGAACTATAGCTCCCCTGCTACCTCCTCCCCCACAGCATAAGTTGTAGTCCCACACTGGGAGCTGGAGCAGTGGTCTCCTCTTGTGAGCTGGAGTTGTATCTCCTCTGTTGAACCTAGAACTATGGTGCCCTCCTGTAAACCTGAGCTGTGGTACTCCTGGTAGAGTTGTGGTTTCCTTGCATGAACCTGGATTTGTGGCCCCTATAATGAGCTCTCTCTCTCTCTCTCTCTCTCTCTCTCTCTCTCTCTCTCTCCCTCCCTCTCTCTTCCTCACCCCACCATGAGTCATATTTCCACATTCCTCTGATAATTCCACATTCCTCTGGCTGATGGTGGAACAGAGTCGTGCATGGAGGAGTTCCTGATGCTGGGCAGCACTTTCAGTCTTCTCTGAGTGACTATATTCCCCACAGCCCCCTCCCCTGAGTTTCCAGGTTGTGCATGGCAGGGGCTTTGTCTTTTATGCTAGGGTCAAAGGAGACCTCTGTTATTTTCAGATTCTGGTCCTGGGAGGAGTGATTTTATGGAAGGACCTCCTTCCCTGAGGTCCAGCTGTGGTCTTCACTCCACATGTGGTCCTGGATATCCAGGCCTTAATGTTGAACCTCTCCCATTCCTAGGCACCAAGAGGTTTTCCATTATTTTTCTATTACTCTTGTACAGTCCCAGTATACCATCACCCATGCTGTAATTGAACTTCTAGAGATTAAAAAAAAATTACAGTTTTAGAAATTAAAAGAAATAACTAGAAAGCATTGTAATAACTGAACTGATGTAATCCTAAAATATTATGTAATTATATCTTAGAATATAAATTCGAAATTCTATATTATGATTTTTGAATATTGTTTACTGACAAAACTGTACTACAAAGCTTCAACAATAATGGGAAATTTGTCACTGTATCTATAAGTTTACCTTTAAGTTCCCCTCCAAATTCTCCATAAAGTATTTCAATGTTATCATGATACTTCTTAGAGAAAAAAATATTCTAAATAAAAATATTTGCAAGCTAATAAACATAATAAATCATGTAGACTTAATAAATAAATAAAATTGTATTAATAAATAATAAATCATGTAGACTTAAAGACAAAAATTACATGATCATTCAATAGATACAGAAAAGGCCATTGACAAAGCCAACATGCATTTATGATAAAGGTCCTAGAGAGAACTGGACTGGAGGGAACATAACTAAAGCTGTATATAACAAACCCACAGCCAACACCATTCTAATGGAGAAAAACTTTAAATCAGGAACCAGACAAAGCTGTCTGGTATCCCCTCTCCTTTTCAATATAGTGATTGAAACTCTAGTCAGAGAAGTAAGATGAGAAAAGGAAATAAAGGGGTATTAATTGACAAAGAAGAGATTAAATTATCATTATTTGTAGATGATATGATACTATACATAAGGGGATCCCAAAAGTTCCAACTAACAACTTCTAGAAATGACCAATACTTTTAGCAAAGAGACAAGTTAGAGAATTAATTTACAATAGTCAGTAACTTTTCTATATACCAATAACAAGCCACTGGAGAAAGAGGTCACGGAAACCCTCCCATTCACAATAGACTCAAATGACAACAACAACAAAAATCTGGCAATAAACCTAATCAAAGTCTTTAATGACCTCTATAATGAAAACTTTATTTAAATCTTTGAAAAAAGAGACAGAGGGAGACACAAGCATATGAAAAACCTCCTGTGCTCATAGATTGGTAAAATTAATATTGTAAAAATGGCCATCCTATCAAAAGTAATTTATAGATTCAATGCAATATCAATCAAGATCTCCATGTCATACCTCAAAGAAGCAGAAAAAAATTGTAACTTTTATATGGAATTCTTTAAGACCCCAATAACCAAAGCAATCCTAAGTACAAAGATCAATGCTGGAGAATTACCATACCAGATCTCAAACTAAATTATAGAGCAATGAACGTAAAAAAGCATAGTAGTGCCATGAAACAAACATGTAGAGCAATGACACAAAATAGAAGACCCAAACATGAGTGTATGTAATTTCAGCCACCTGATATTTGACAAAGGCGCCAAGAATGCATGGAGGAAAGACAGCATCTTCAACAAATGTTCTGGAAAAACTAGATCTTGTGTAGAAGAATTAAATTAGACCCATATCAATCACCCTACAGACATGCACACACACACACACACACACACACACACACACACACACACACAGAAAAACAAAAACAAAAACAAAAACCTCCAAATGGATCATAGACCTCAATGTAGAACTTGAAACGCTGAAACAGTTAGAAGAAAACATAGGCACTACCCTACAAGATATAGATGCAGGAAAGGTCTTTCTAAATTGGACATCAGTTGCTCAGGAATTAAGGTAAACAATTAACAACTGAAACCTCATTAAGCAAAAAAGCATCTGTATAGCAAAGGAAACAACTAACCCAGTGAAGAGAAAGTCCACTGAGTGCAAGAAAATTTTCACCAGCTATACATTTGACAGAGGATTAACATCCAGCCTATGCAAAAGAACTCAAAAAACAAAGAATCAAGAAAACAAATGACACAATTTAAAAAATGGGCTATGAAAAGAAACCTCTCAAAAGAAAAGATAAAAGTGGCTAAAAAACATCTTTTAAAGTATTCAACATTGCTAGTAATTAGGGAAATGCAAATCAAAACTACTTTATGATTTCATTTAACCCCAGTCAAACTGGCTAAGATCAAGAGAACAAATGACACTAAATGCTAGCAGGGATGCAGGGAAAGGGGAAACTTCATCCACTGCTGGTGGGCTTATAAACTGATGCAACCACTGTGGAAATCACTGTGGATTGTTCTCAAAAAACTAAAAATAAATCTATCATATGATCCAGTCATACTGTAACTCCTTGGCATATACCCAAAGGACTCCTCTTCCTACAGAGATACTTAACATCCATGTTTGTTGCTGCTCTCTTCACAATAGCTAAGAAATGGAAACACTCTAAATGTCCCTCAGCTGATGAATGGATAATGAAAATGTGGTATTTATTATTATTATTATTATTATTATTATAAGACAATAGAGTTCTACTCAGCAGCAAAGAAAGGCAAAGTATGAAATTTGCAGGTAAATGGATGGAACTAGAGCTATTAGACTAAGTGAAGTAACAATGAGTCATAAAAACCTAGTGCCATATATTCTCTCTTATTTGTAAATCTTAGCTCCAAATTCTTAGGCTTGCATATATATTCTGATATAAATGCAGGATTCAGAGAAATGGAGAGGAACTATGTGTAAAGGGGAAGAAGTAGCCTGAGAGATAGGCCTGTCTCAATAGGAGACAGATATTATTAAGGGGGAAATGTGGAAAATAGAGGTACTTTAACAGGGTTGGGAGGAGGAGGGTTGTACATGGGGAGAGAGAGGAAAGACAATCTTAGGTGGTATGAGAAACCAGAGGGAAATGGTTAATATATATATGACAAAATAGCCAAAAACACAGTGCTAGGTGGGAGAAACCTCCCTTCAAGTTCTTGGTCAAGGTAGTCCAAGAGACTCCCAAAGTAACACAGGGTTTTGAACAGCCAGATTGTTTCCCTTGCTGAAGGGACATACTTTGGATATAGTTCTTGGCACAATCAAGCTGCAGTTGTCCTGGAAGGATCTTCTGTGAAGATTAGCTAGCTTTCTTATGTATCCCAGGATCAACTGCCTAAAGATGGTGTTTCTTACAGTGAGCTTGGCCAACCTGAGTCAATTAATAGTCAAGACAATTGCCCATAGACATCTCTACAGGCCCATCTGATAAAGAAAATTCTCAATTAAGGCTTTCATGCCAGTTGGCTTTAAGCTTTGTCAAACTGACAGTCAAAGGTACTTAGGACACTCCTCCTTAGGAAACTATTGGCCCCTTGCTTTGGAGAAGTCACTATATTGATGTTAAAATATTAGTGCAGATACCAGATCAGTGTAAGGCACAAAGCCCAGATTTTCTGGACCCAACTGATTCTCCTGCTTCAGTCTCCCAAATATCTGGGACTATAGGCATGTATCACCACACCCAGCATAATTTTTTATTTTAATTAAAATGGAAATAGACTGTAATAATATTCTGGAGGAAATCATGTGAGATAATATATAAATAAATGTGCATAATTAGAAATATGAATTGTTCACTCTTACTTTTGTTTTTATGGTGGTTGTGTGATTCATGATTCATTCCCTTTTTTTCAATGCCCTTCTCTAAATTAATGCTAGGGTGGTTGTAAATTTTATGAGCCATATAGTTTCATGAAAGGGGAAATGATAACCATGGCAATGAATATGAGTCTATTTTCTCAATATTCATGTTTCATACATTTGCAGGTAAGGTCAAACTTGGAATACAGGATCAGGAACCTAAATAAGGTCAGTTAATATAAAAAGTGTCTCAGAAGAAAGTTTGGTCTTTGCTCAAGCTTTATCTACATGGCACATGTTAATTAAAAGTACCAGACTGGTGGAACTAACATTCTTGGATAGTTAATGCCATACTTTGATGCCTATACTAATTTGGTCAGAGGGACATAAAGAACAGTTTTTGCTCCTTTCCCTCCTAGGTCGACTAAGTTCCAGGGGACTATGGGGCATCTCTCGAAATGTGTTGATCAAGGAGGCCATGGAGACCTCATCAAATGGACTTGAACCAGTGTCCAGTCGACAAAGAGGAGGGTCAACACAGAGGAAATATTTCTTCCATGCTTCCAAGTGAAGCCAGCCATGGTCAAGCAGGACCTCCCAAGCCCATGTGACCCCTGAGGAACAGATCCTCAAATGGACTTAAGAGTAAAAATAAATTGGTTTATTTGGGCCAACTGTATGGTCTTAGGCACCCAAAAGGAAAGTATAACTAAAGATTAAAGGGGTCAATATAATTTTTTAAGAGTCCATGGGTATAGCTAAATGCTACATAACAAGAAACAATGCCAGACAGGAGACACCTTCCTTTGAGTTGTTGGCCAGGGTGGCCTAAGAGACTCCCAGACAGTAATCCAGCATAGAATTGGGAAAATGAACAGCAGACCCCAATCTTATCTAAAGGAATATTGACAGCTGATTGATGCTAGATGAGAAACAGCTGATCTTCCTAAAACAAGGAACTCTAGGTAGGCTGACTAGATTCAGCAGATGGACAAACACTGGGGAATGGCTAGGGACACTGACAACACAGTGGACAGTAAAAGGGATGACTAAGTATATGGGGTCCAGTGGGGTGGGGGGCGTGGGGAGAAGGCTATGGGAGGGTGCCATTTGGGAAGTGGGTATACAGATGAATAAGATTGTTTGGGATGTTCTGTATGATACACACACACACACACACACACACAAAATCAACAATTAATAAAATGGATTATATTTGAGGAAGAAGCATAAAAATTTACTTCATGTTTATTAGTAGGGGTGATAAATATTATCATTGAAATCTACCTGATGTCTTTACATCCATACTCAGGTGACAAGGATCAGACTGTAACTGACTGTGACTAGTAAAAATCAGATACACAGAGATTAGAGATGCATGTGCAAACATCTAAGTGCTAGTAGCATTAAAAGTGAGTCTTTGTGTAGGAAATGGTATATTTTAAAATGAAATGGAGATCCTTTTTTAAAGGTTAAAACCTCATTCAATTTTATGTCTTATAGGGTTTATACTGAGTTCAATATTGTATAACTGTATTAATTCAACTGTGAACCTAAAAAATTACAGTCAGTTTTGAAAGAGATGTATCTTTGCTCTGGAAATTGTTATTGAATATGTTAAAGGTGTAATGAAATGCTTCTTCTAATCATGTGGTTATTAAATAAGTATTTTTTAAAAAATTAGAAAAAAAGTGTCTCAGCACTTTATACTCATGACCATAGTATTTGTTCATACAGAAGCGAGCCCAGGAAACATACAGCCCAATCAATATATTATGCAGGGACAGAGGTGAACTACTGCAATCTTGCTCAGATCTTCAGCCTCTAAAAGCCACAGTCAGCCCATATAGGGAATTACCTTAAGCAACCAGATAATGTGAAGCTATGTGTAAAAGATGTATAGTATTCGTGAATGCATGAGTGTATGAGACAGTGGATATATGGATAGATAGGTAGACAGATATGTAGACAGATAGATAGATTGATGGCACTATTCACGGCCCTGCTTGTGGTGATGTGGGATGATTCATCGTGGCACGATGAGATGAGGTGAGGTGAAGGGACTACAGGGAGACCCTGTCTCAAAAAGACAAATAAATAAATGATAGATAGATAGATAGATAGATAGATAGATAGATAGATAGATATGGACTTACTCTTTTGGTTTACCAAATAAATATGTTTAATACCAAATTCATTTAAACAGTGTTTTGTAGCAATTTCCTCCTAGATAAAATCTTCTGTCTTGGAGGGAAGCTGGGTAAACAATAGGATATTCTAAATTAAGGTGAAACAATCCTGCAGGGAATTTCATTAATCCCGGGAAGTAAACAGCTCAATAACTCAGGAAATCCCTGAAATTTACCAGGTTCACTAAGCTCCTCCTTCCCAACCATATGTAAGCCCTGAGAACTGTCAAAATATAGCCTCAAGCCAGGCAAGCCCCTGGGAGAAGCCAAGACCAGCTGAGCTGCCTAGAAGAGGCTGGTACTAGCTGAGCTGCCTGGACAGGACACCTTCCAATCTGTTGAGCTGCCTGCACACTGTGCAGTGGGCTCCAGGTTTCCTGATTTCATGAACTGTTGCTCATGCTGGGCTGGGCTTTGTTGATCTCACTATTTTTGAGTCATTTCTGCTCCTGTAAACAACTCCTCACCCATACTCCTCAAAGTAACCCTAATAAAACTCATTGGTTCACCAAGTTGGACTTTAGTGTTATTCTTACTTTGGTCTGTCATTGGTTCCCTATCTGGGGTGAGCTGACATTTGTTCGTGTCTCCCCAGGAATAGTTCATACAACATTCAATTCCGTAAGTCTAATTTTTTTCCTATTTTGCTCAAACTATTGTCATTGAGTTTTCAACTCAAAAATAAATGAATTCTGGCTATACTGCTGATAAATTAGATCAGATAAGCAGCACTATAGAGAAATACTGTATGGATCTTATTATTTGGAGAGAGAAATTGGTCATAAATATGATTATAGTCTTTATGCATATAACCATGGATCATATATATAAACAGTGTAAACACACCTAGTAAAAACATTTTCCCTTCAAGTTTTCGATTTTACTATATTTTCTAATATCCATGTACTAAACTGGCTAAAACCCTCACATATATACCATACATATCAGTCCCAATCAATCAGTACCCAAATGCCTGATTTGTGCTGTAATAGAAGCCTGTAAGGCTATTAAAGACTAGTTTAATTAGATACCAGGCAACCACAAGCCAGTATTTATATTTTCCTTCAAACTTCACGCAGCAGATAAACAGCTTGGCTTGGAAGATCAAAGTTATCCTTATCCTTTGATTCTAATACTTCAGTTTCTCCACAAAGCATAGTTTCTAAAATTAACAAACTGTTTACATCTTAAAGCTTTTCAGAATTATTTTCTATAAATTAAAGTGAGATTTTTTTTTCCTTTCTGAAGAGAATGTTAACAAGGACTGACATGGCCTTTATAAAACAGGGCCATGTCAATATTAAATATGTATAGAGTTACTATTAATTTAGTAGATTTTTATACAGGAACTGCATAAATGAAACTCCAAATATCATAATGTCTGTCAATGTTTTAACCATTTTCTATGGAAAAAGGTTTGCATACATGTGATGCTACGTTTTTAGAGATTTTTATATGTGTGTGCCCCAAAAGCTGCATATATACAGGTGTGTGTAATTGTAAAAGTATGGTATTTAATACATTTAATGATAATTCATAAAACAAGTGAAATTTTGTTTTTCCTAAAATAGGTAAATCGTAGCCTTAACACTCACGTAAACCCAGATAGATGACAGGTATCTGTCACTCCTATGAGCAGTCTAGTCTAGACAGTTTATGTCTGGGTATGATGTGGTCAAATTAGCCACACACACAGCAAAGTTCAGTCTCCATTAGGATGGTTTTCAGCCAACGCTTTTTTTTCCGTTGTACCACGGTGAGACTTGACCAATCTTGGAATTCACTTCTGTTCATTTCTTCTTCTTTCCCCACTTTATTTCTTCTTTCTACATCTGTTTCATAGTTTGTATTTTGTGTAATCTTTCTTTTTTCCTCACCCACTTTCCTGCTCTGTAAACCTGAGTGGTCTGACTTCTAACCACAAGAAGCCTTTGTGGTTGCTCAAAGCCGATCACTGTGCATGAATTTAGCGGCTTCAGAGTCGTCAAGAGTTTTCCCATGGCCTTCTCTCCACACCTCCATTCACAGAGATTTGTTTTCAGCTCTCCTCCAAAGCTGACACTCTTTTCTATTCTCCACTGAGTTGAAGAGCTTAGAACTGAAATAATAGTTCTTTCTCACCAGACTGTTTTAAAAATAGTAAACTGTAATAAAACACAGAGAGCTATTTACCAAAATCCTGAATGGTTTCAGTGCTTTAATTATTATGAGAAAAGCAAATGGTTTCTGCTGTGGTTATGGCTGTAAAGGTATGGAAGTGTCTGCAAGCCAGGGTTTCTGGTTTAAAATGCAAAACACCAGTCATTGCAGTACGCATTTGTTATAAATATAAGCACTAAAGCATACATTATAGGAAGTTCTTAATTGCTTTTCTTCACAGTGAACATTAAAAGTCTAATCTTTAGTAAGAGACATGGGTAAGCAGGTGGGATTTCAAGTAGTGGATTTGAAGACCTGGGAGTTCCTGTGCTAAATTCAAGCATCATTAGAAAGGAAACATGTTACCATAGAGTACAAAGCCAAAGAGCACCTTATGATTGAAAGAGATCAGCATGTGGCATGTGCTGCATTTATGAGCATTCCAAGCTTCCGGAAGCTATAAAGAATAGAGTACTTTGGATGTCTATAAGAAGGCATGTAGTCTTTCTGCCTTCAGAAAATTGAAAATAATATTGATGTAGAAATTTAATGTATTTCATATTATCCTTTCTGCTGTTACACATTGAAAATTTGCAAATGTTGTTATGTAGAATTAAAAATGGCCTAAATATTCAGAAGACGCTTCTCCAAATGTAAATTAAAATGCTTATGGACGGGCTGGAGAGATGGCTTAGCTGTTAAGAGCACTGGCTGCTCTTGCATAGGACCAGGTTTGATTCCTAGCACCCACATAGTGGCTAATAACTGTCCTTAGCTCTAGTTCTAGGGGATCTAACACTCTCTTCTGACCTCTGAAAGCATTGCAGGACACAGGTGCACTTACATACATGCAGGCAATACACACATACCCATAAGATAAAAATAATACAATATTTTTTTCAAAAAGATTTTGGAGACATGAAATTCTCATGTCAAATGGCAAATTTCTAAACCATTTTAGACAAGTTTCTCAAAGCTTGACAAGTGGTCACAGGTTAAACGGGTGAAAAGGGTACCAGTTTTACAGACAGAACTTGGGTGAATTAGTCAGATGTTGAAGAGCTAAACACATATTTTTTGAAAAAAGACTGTTCTAGTTTCCTTCCAATTGCTGTGACAAAACACTCTGATCAATGCCAACTTGGGGAAGAAGGAGTTTATTTAAGTTATATCTCCTGGGTCACAGTTCATCACTGAGGGGGCCCAAAGTAGGAACTCGGGCAGGAACCTGGAGGCAGGAGCTGGAACCCAGGCCATGAAGGAATGCTGCTTACTAGCTTGCTCCTCTGACCCATGCTCAGCTTGCTTTCTTATACAATAAACAACAACCTGCCCAGTGGTGGCACTGCCCACAGTGGACTGGGCCCACCCACATCACTCAACAATCAAGAAAACACCCCACAGACATGGCCACAGGCCAGCCCAATGGGGAAATTTCCCCACTTGAGGCTTGGCTCCCTCTACCCAGGTTTGTCAAGTTGACAATTAAAGCTATCCAGCACAAAAATAAAACAAACACAGAAACAAAATATGAGCCCCAAGTAATCAGAGGCAGTATCAAAATCTAGATATCACCAATCTTTACCCCCTTCGTGAAATACCATTACCTTTTTCTTGAAATATCTTTTGAAATGATTTTACAAATATGGAAAAGTACAGTTTTGTCTCTTCATTACAGATTCATAATGTAAAATACAGATTTTTGACAACTTCGAAATTCTTAACTATTTAATTCAGCCTTTCCAGTGAAATATACTGAAATATATTTAAGCAAAACACCCCAGACATTTGAAAGTAAAAAAGAAACCTTTTTAAAAAGGGGGGATAGGTTGGGAACTTGAGAGATGGCTTGGCTGTTAAACACTCTTACTGCCCTTGCAGAAGACCCAAGGTCAGCTCTCAGCATCTATGTTGGGTGGCTGACACTTGCCTATTATTCTAGCTCCTAAGGATCCAACACTCTCTTCTGTCCTCCGTAGGCACCTGCACACACACACACACACACACACACACACACACACACAAATAGATAAAAATAAACTTTTAAAGAAAACAAGAGACCTTCAAAGAGAGATGATGGCTTCTAGCATAAAGGTAAAAAATGTAGTTGGCCCACACAGGCCTTCATGGTTAGGTATCTCGGCAACCCACTTCCAGTTTTCAGGACTGGCTATTGTCTCAGTTGGAAGAGTGTAAATCTCTTTTTCTGTCACGTCTGGCTCAGTTAACATCATTGGATGTTCCATCTCATTTCTTAAACTCAAAAAATACCAGGATAGATTTCTCATTTTCATTATATAATATTTTAATCTTTCTCATATTTAAATAATTTCTTCCCTCTACATCTTCTTGTAACTATTGCTGCTTTTTTTGCAATTCCTGTAACTAAACTCTTCAAATGACATTATTATTCTTATTGAACTACTTCATAAATAATTGCATATTTCCATGTTCTTCAAATCTGTCTTCCCTTCCCAGAATGCCACTGAGACACCCAGGCCAATGATATTCTTCACATGTTGCCGCCACCCCCATTTCCCAGCAGGGGTGATGTGTTTGCTCATTCTGTGTTATTTACTTTTGTGTCATGCCTCAGGCTGTCCTCTTTCCAGCCACCTTACATTCTTCTTTAAAGACTCTTCTCTACATCCTATCTTTCAATGCTAAGATGAGGTGTTCCTTTTCTATACATTCTTCTATGGATTCATTCTCATCACTTTAAATCTGCTTATTGATCACTGACATATCGTATGTCACCCTTTCCTCTCCTTAGAACTGTGCTTGTCACATTATCTGACCTTTCCAATAAGTAGCTATTTGACATTTCAAATTTAGAAAGTTCCCAGTGAGGATCTTCATTTTACCTCATTTCTGGATCAGTAAATGATGGCAGCTGCAGCCAAAGGTGTGAAACTCATCCCAGATTTATTTTCCATACAGAAAAGCTTATTACTACCTTCTGTTTCTAAAGAGTGTTCTAGTTTTGTTTTTTTTTTTTTCTGTTACTTTAATAAAATACTGTGAACAAAAGCAACATGGAGAGGACAGGGTTATTTAATCTTACACCTCCCAGATCACAATCAATCACTGAGGGAAGTGAGGGCAGAAACAACAGACAGAGATTGAAGCAGAGATTATGAAATAACACTGCTCACTGCCGTGCTTCCCCAGGCACAGGCTCAGCCAGGATTCTTGTACAGCCCAGTCCCACCTGCCCACAATCTTACATCAATCAGCCATTAAGAAAGTACCTCACAGACACACCCACAGGCCAATCACATGGAGGAATTTTTTGTTTGAGGCTCCCTCTCCCCAGGTGTGTCAAGTTGATAAGCAAGATTAGCCTTCACAAGAAGTTATCAAAACTATCTCTTTAGCCCCACTCAGAAAAATGCATGATTAATGCCTTGAGCTGGAAGCTCATTGCTCTGAGCCATCATCCTGCTTGTCTTCCTTGTTTCTAGATGAATGGTACTAAAGAGAAGTTGCTCCCTTTATTGCTATAACTTATTGACATCTACAGATAATAGCCAAGACATTTAAATATTGTCATGTCTATATACTAAAACATGGTTTGAATCCTACTCCACTCTTGACAGTAGGATAGCCACTCTCTTGGCTGTTTTGCCAGCTCACATCAACTACTAGCTTCCCCCTCCAGCATAAGTACTTCTTCCTGGATTATAGTATGTCTATGTTTCATGTACATACAAACTGCAATATTCCACAGTTGCCTCTGAAGTATTTCTCCCTTCTATCTCCCACCTTCATCCCATTTGATCTTAATGTTCTTCTTTTCCTTCTCAAATCTGTTTGTGGCACATTCCTCTTCACTGTAATCTTACTAAAGTATTTTATTTTTTAATTTGGCTCTCTGTTATTTGTTCTGTGTATCTCAGCATGATGCTTCTACAGATGGAAGTGGAATAGAGTCTATATATTTCTGCTGAGGGTGTCTTGAACATAGAGATAGATTCTTTAAAATTAGTATTTGCAGCTTTATGAATAAAAGGATGATTCATAATGACCCCTTAAGGAAGATTTTCATGAAATCAAAATATGTTTTTACAAGATTCTCAATATCTGAGCCAGTGAGCCTATATGCACTGGTATAGCTAAAATTCCTTCTAGAGAG
>NW_008344194.1:2122881-2123577 GCF_000622305.1 Nannospalax galili | reverse complement strand
ACCCCCCAACCCCCCCCCCCCCGGCCTCTAGGGCAAATTGAGGTATGATTTTGCTAAACTCCATTTTGGAAAACTAGTGAGTTTATTAGGCTTACTGATAGAGCAATGAGTGAGGATTTACTTATGGTTGTTGGTGCTCCCCTCCTAAGGCCACAATAGAAAGTCTTCATCCCAGCATTAATGGTGAATTTCCCACAGTTGCATAAAATGGCTAGAGAGGCTCCCCTCTGCTTCCTCAGTCTATATACACTTGGCCCCTCAGCCTCATGCAGCAAGGACAGACTAATTGCCCTCCCTGCCCCTCCTTTCTTGCCTAAGGCAACAGTCAACAAGTTTAACTGTAATGATTCTAGGCAAGCTGGTACAACCAAGCTTGGGAAGATGATATCTGTCCATGATCTGTCTGTTTGAGGAAAGTCCTTGGCAGTAGCTGGGAAGCATTTCTTTTCTTGCTTGCTTACTTTTATTCTTATAATACAAGTTTGTTCTTGGTAGCCCAGGCTGACCTCTACTCTAGATCCTTCAGCCTTATCTGCCGCAGTGCTAGTATTTCATGTGTGTACCACCACTGTGGGCTGAGAATTACTTAAACAAAGGTTACATGTGAGTCCAATGTTAGGAACACTATAAGCCTTGAAATTAAATTATCTATATTGGCAAGAAGGTTTGTTTGTTCAAAGCAAAGTAGAGTGAAAT
>NW_008344194.1:2103907-2122284 GCF_000622305.1 Nannospalax galili | reverse complement strand
GCAAAGTAGAGTGAAATGGGCACATAGTATCCAGAAAAAAAAAAAAAAAGGATTTTTAAACATCAAACCAAATGTATCAAATAACAAGTGCAGCACAGTAATTCTGAAGGTGTTTACTTTCCTAAAATAATAATTGAAAAGATAATGCAGGTACGACAGAGATGTCAGGTTTTCTGTCCACTAAAGTCTATTGATCATGTGGCCAAGCCTGATGGGACTGAAAAGGATTACATGTTCCATGGAAATTTATAGTATGTGCTTCCTTGCTTCTAAAAACCTGTAAACTCCCAAGAGGCAATACTTGAGCCTACAATAGACAACAACAAGCTTT
Organism: Nannospalax galili; assembly: GCF_000622305.1. Classification (NCBI taxonomy): domain Eukaryota; kingdom Metazoa; phylum Chordata; class Mammalia; order Rodentia; family Spalacidae; genus Nannospalax; species Nannospalax galili. The sequence continues at coordinate 2,121,953 of NW_008344194.1, read as the reverse complement.
CTATAGAGCTCTGGAATATCTTTACACTCATTCATTTGTATGCACACTCAGAAAAGGTATGCACATGATGGAGGTGCTTAAAAGCCTTGGAAATTTGATCAGACATCCCAGTGTTCTCCATAAGACTTCCTCTGAAATCTTTAAACCAATATCATTATTTATTACTGATTTAAGAACCAATCCATAACATGAAATAATATAACTAATGAAATACAAATATGATTTTATCAGCTCTTTTAGATACATCTTTATTATATCTATCAAATTTGTTCTGAGAATTTCTTAAATATATTTACACCCTATTTCAGCATTTCTAAACCACATTATGGTTAGACCTTAATAAAGAGACAGCCTGACAGCATCCATAAGATCAAAGGCCAACCCCAACTGCTAAACACCTGTTCCTTCAAATTTCTTTCAAACTATGTTCATCCTTAAAGTTTTTCCTCATTCTTTTTTCAAATTGATTTTTTTGTGTGTATTTCATACAGAACATCCCAACAACCTTATTCATCTTTATACCTACATTCAAATTGCATCCTCCCATACCCCCCCAAGCCCATATACTCTGTCATCTGTGTTACTGCCCACTGTGTTATCAGTGCCCCCAGCCGTTCCCTAGTGCAAGTCCATCTGCTGAGTCTAGTCAGCCTATCTAGAGTCCCTTGTTTTAGGAAGATCAGCTCTTCTTCATCTAGTAACAATCAGTTGCCAACATTCCTTTAGATACGATTGGGGTCTGCTGTTCATTTTCCCATTTTTACACTGGGTTACTGTCTGGCAGTCTCTTGGGCCACCCCGGCCAACAACTCAAAGGAAGGTATGTCCTGTCTGGCATTGTTTCTTGTTATGTATCCTTTAGCTATACAAATGAATTCTTAAAGAAATATACTGATCACTTTAATGTTTGGTTATACTTTCCTTTTGGGTGTTTACAACTATAACATTGACCAATTTATTTTTACTCTTAAGGTCATTTGAGGATCTGTTCCTCAGGAGTCACATGGGCTTCGGAGGAGACCCTGGCTCCTTTCTTTTATCAGTTCCATCTATGTGAGGTTAAGTCAAGGGTCCTGCTTGACATTGGCTGGCTTCACTTAGAAGCATGGAGGAAATGTTTTCTTTGTGTTGACCCTCCTGTTTGTAGACTGGACACTTGTTCAAGTCCATCTGATGGGATCTCCATGGCCTCCCTGAACAAGAGGGCAGGTGACTCACCACAGTTACAGGACATTTTGAGAGATACTGCACAGTCCCCTGGAACTTAGTCAACCTTGGTCTTGGAGGGCAAGGAGAAAACACTGTCCTTTAAGTCCCTCTGACCAGATTAGTATAGGCCTCAAAGTATGCCTGTTAAATATCCAAGAATGTTAGTTCCACTAGTCTGGTACTTTTAATTACCATGTGCTATGTAGATAAAGCTTGGGTAAAAACCAAACATTCTCAGATAAACCTTAACTAGACATGTATTTTGTTCCTTAAACTAGTTGTATGTATACTTTATCAGTAGGTTGTTGGACTAATATGGTTCCCTATGCTTTTTAAAAACTAGGCGCTATTTATCTCTCTCACTGTCTAACCCTTCCACCAGGTTTCCTCATTTAATGTGCCCCCATTTTTCCCATTTCTCCCTTAATAATAACCTTCTTCCATGGTCCCACCTCTCTTGAGCTCCTTCTTTTGATTTATTCCCAAGTTTCCTTGTATAACCCTCCCTCCCTCCTCCCATTTAAATAACCCCATTTTTATCCATATCTACCTTAGTAATACCTGTTTCCTATGGTTTTTCCCTCTCAGGTTCTTTCTTTTCCTTTACCTCCTGGTTCCTTTTCATTATCCTGGTTCCTGTAGTTATATCTGGATACATATTCACTTGTAAGGATTTGATCCTAGGGTCCACATATGAGGGAGAACATACGTTGATTCTTTTTCTGAGTCTGTATCACTTCACTTAGTATAACAGTTTGTAGTTCCATCCATTTAGCTGCAAATTTCATGATTTCATCTTTCTTTACTGCAGAGTAGAACTCCATCATATAAATGTATCACATTTTCATTATCCAGTTGAACCTAAGTGTCAGCTGAAGGACACTTAGGTTGCTTCCATCTCTTAACTATTGTGAAAAGAGCAGCAACAAACATGGATGTATAAGTGTCTCTGCAACAGGATGAGTTCTTTGGGTATATGCCAAGAAGTGGTACAACTGGGTCTAATGGTTGGTTCATTTTTAGTTTTTTAAGGGTTCTCCACACTGCTTTCCATAGGGTTGAACAAGTTTGCAATCCCACCAGCAGTGGATGGGTTTGTTTTCTCATTCTTTATTGAAATCGTATCACCAGCATGAAATGAGGAGGTAGAACTCAGGACTCATCCTTATCATCAGAGAATATGCCCTTTGGTCTGTAGGCCTATCACAGATAATCAACTGGCCTCCCTATTTGCAATGAGAAAAGCATGCTGCTTTCAGTGCTTTGATATATAAAGCACAGAGACATACATTATTAATACAGTTTCTTACACTATCCTGGGCTGAGGGTAAGGAGGAGTCCTGAGGGATTAAGGTCATATACCCAAGTCATACAAAGAGCATGTAGCTCAGTGAGCTCTTGAAAGTTGCCTATGCCAAATAACCAAAATTTTGCTAACATTCAGCAAGACTTTAAAACTTAGCTTTATTTCTAGTTTTCCTTCATTTTATACATATTTATTAGGTTTGCAATTTAATGGATATCACAGTCATTATTTATTTGATAAGGAGTTTTAATAGGAACAATAAAAGTTGGATTATAGATTTCTGTGTGTTTAAGAATTTGTTGCAAACCTCAAGCATTATACGATAGAACAAAATATAAGCATGAATTAATAATAGAAATTGTTCAATTGTTGACTTTTTGAAGGCAAAGTCAACATATATAAACGTATATGATAAGATTAAACAATTGTATATATTATTTTAAAAGAAAAATAAGCAGGTTAATTTTTTGAATTTTTAAAAACATAGCTTGTTCAGAATATTTCCAGGGCTCTTTGTTTCTAATTCATTGATTCAGCTGAATCCCTAAGTGACAAGCTGTCTGGTGAGAATGCAGTAATTGTGTAGCTAAGGGAGTACAGTTTACTTTTAAAAAAATTATTATATTTATTTTAATGTATGTGTAGGAGTGTATTGCCTGCATGTTTGTAACTGCTCCCTTGTCATACAGTGCCAACAGAGGTCAAAAGAGGGCTTCAGATCCCCTGGAACTGGAGTTACAGATGGTTGTTAGCCACCATGTGGATGTTGGGAACCAAATGCAGGTCCTCTACAAGAGCAGCCAGTACTTTTAACCTATGCAATGGTTTGGTTCACCTTTTATTTCATCTGCTTTTCTACACAGGATTTATACAGCACTGAATTTTGCCCTGCTTGTTTTAAAAACATTTGGGTATCAAATTGGAGCTTTTTATAACCTCCTTCAAGGAATACATTGCTGCTTTCACAGATATTTTAGAAAGAACCATACACTGTCCTTGTTTTGGATGAAGACCTGCTCAAGCTCAAGCCAGATAAAACCCAGCATGGGGTGGGGAGTTCAGCAGAAATAGGGCATATTTAGATCCTGGGAAAGAAAGAGTCAGTTTTTCTTTAAAGATGTGGCCCTGGTAGACTGGCCATGTTCCAGAGCAGGTTGCACCCTGAAGACTATTTGAATAACCCAAACTGAAGCGAAAAGTATTTTCTGAATCTTACTCTTAATGAAATTAGTCTCTTGGCTTTTATTTCTAAAATGTTTAAATATTTCCTTATTAATTGTATCAAAATATTTTTCTTCCCTTTTCTAATAATTACACATGTAAATCCCTTAAACACCCCACTCAGATTACTAAGCAGAGACCTCCTATACTAGATCTAAGTAACAATAAATAAATGAATAAATAAATAAATGTAATCTTTAGAAAGCCAAATATTACTAGAATAATAAAAAAGATCACACTTGACTCCTTCGGTTTTAGCACATTTTTGAAGACTAATTGCTGACACTTGTTTGTACTCTCTCTCCTTACCTTACGTTCCACCTCTTTCTCTTAATGAGATAAAGAAAAACCCAGGATAATCATGCTGTTATAACATGTATTTTGAAATTGTTTCATGTACTTCTTCTAGAATTTATTGTTGTGCAATTTAAATCAATGTAAGACATAATGGGAAGTTCTAGCATGTTAACCACTGTGCCTAATAATAGTTTCACAATAAAAGATACATTTGAAAATAAGCATTTAATAGCTATTATATGCAATTAGCTCAGATCATTAATTCAAAGGTGTATGTCTTCAAGAGTTATTTATTTGATTCTTTTCTCCTTACTTGGGATGAAGAAAAAGTTATTGTTCAATGGAATTCCTTTTATGCTATATTTTTACCCAGGATGACTCCCAAGAGAAGAACATTCAGGAATATCGTTTTCATGTTGCTCTTCAAATCCCAAGACACAGGCTTTTGTGCCTAATTGTTGCTCTTCCTGCACTGAAAATATAAAAACACCAGTTCTGCTGCTTTGAGGTCCATTTCACGGTGCTGTGATTTGTAAGTAGAAAGGGGAAAAGATAAGACAACAGGAAAGGGTTTCTCTGGGATCAACACGATAATTTGTGCATCCATTTAACTTTGGGAGTTTGTACATATGAAACTTTGAGAATTATACATATTAAACTGTTTATACTACTTATTAGTTGGAAGAAATTTCATAGTTGGATCTCCAAATGTTCTCACTATAGGAGTAATTTTTGATGCTTTTCTCTTAAAGGTTTAAACCAGTTCTTATTGACTATGGTAACCCATTTGAGGTTGCTTGTGTCTCTGTCATAAGAGACAGAAACCCTGTATCTCTCATTGCTTTTTTTGGTTGATAGAATGAAACTTGGCAGTAGAATTTCCCTTCCTCTCCTAAGAGGAAATCAAAATTCTTTGTGATTTACCTATAAGGCATTGTAAGATATAATCCACACTCAGTCCTCTGTTGAATAAATGAAAATGAAACAAGCAAAAGCTCTTTGTTTGTTTGTTTTTAGGGCAGGTTCTTACTATGTAACTTGGATTGACCTTGAACTCAGTATTTTCCTGCCTAGTCTTCCCAATGCTGAGATTACATATGTATCCCATATATGCAATGTTCTTTGATTATGAAGTGTTTTAAAGAATGTGTTTTCCAGTGCTAGTGATTCATTAAATTCATATTCAAATAAGCTCTTAAACTTTGGGTACCACAAACATAAAAAGAATTGGTTTTTACTAACCACACATCAAACTCAACAAATACCAGAAACATTTGTGCACCTATCAACTATGTGAGGTAGGAATTTTCATTCTCATTTTTCAGTTGACGCAGTGAAAAGTAAGACTAACTAAGAGGTGTTTAAAAATATGCACAGTGGTAAGTAGAAGTATGGTGGGGAAAACTGGAATGGGAACCAAAGCTTTCAAGTCAGGCAGCTGGGGACAAAGTGGTAAGTCACAGCTTTTATTCTTGATTCTGCCAGCATTGGACTCAAGGGATTAATCTCCAAAGCCTGAGCCTAGTAGTAGGTTCTTTACAATACTTATAGGTAATTCAATGTCATTCTAGACCCACTCTGACACTGGTGGGCACCAAGATCACAGGGCCTTCCAGCCTAAGTGATTGGGGGACTTGCACTGGGTTCTATGAGACCTGGAGTCATACACAGTGTTCTCTCCCCAATGGGTCAAAAGGGGAGGACATGAGTTGGAATGTCAAAGAGGAAGCTTATTTTAAAAAGAAAAAGTTAAGATTCTACACCTGTTTCTGCAAGCCAGCAGGAGGACTCTTTCTTAGGAAAACTTTCTCAGCTGTTTTCCCAGGAAGCAGGCTTGATATGCAGGAGCTCTTTGCTCAGGCCAGCTGCTCTGGGCTTTTTGCTATTAATTTCATTTTCTTTTTAAATTAGTTTTAGTTTTTGTCTTCAGAAGGACATTAATTCAAACCTAGCTAGATTTGAAGAGCCCAGATCCATGATATTGAAACATTTTATTATGGAGGTATAGTTAATGTTTATGGTATAAAGTGCTCAAGATGTTCTGGAGGATACAATTGCCAGAAACAGTAAATAAAAGATTCTGCTGTGCGGGGGCACGTAGTAGAGTGAGATGCTGGTCATTCAATGAATAATTAAAATACTGGCTATATGTATACTCAATTACTAAATAGAAAACATGCTCTAAAAAGTGTAACACAGTTCTACAAATTCTACTAACACATTCAAAAAGGAATTGAAATGAAAGAGACGGTGATGACGAACACATGACACATGGACAAGCTCTAAAATAAAAAAGAAAAACCAGGTGCTTTTTGTTTTTTAGGAAGAGAAACAGCTTTGCAAGAGCTTTATGGGATGTTTCTGGTGAAGCTTTTTGAGGTTAGTGAGTATAGAATTCTGAGAGGATAGAGTGATAAAGATAGAGAAGATAGGAAGGTAAACAGGAATGAAGTGCTAAGTCCTTGTAGGCCATGGGAAATGTAAGCCTCTATCTATGAAGGGAATTAAATCTTGCATTAATGGACATTTCTTAGTGACTGAATTGATGAGGCCCATGTGAGGATTTGAATAGAATTAGTACTCAGGGACTAAAACATTTGTACAATGTGATTAAATACAGAATGGAGGAAATAAGCCCTTCCTCCACTTATTCATTTATTTCTTGATAAATTATATACAAAGTGAATTTTTCATAGATTTTCTTTCAAGAAGCTTATAATGTAATGGAAAATAGCTTTTATGTAACTATCTCTGATTTAAATTAAAGTAGAACAAATTCTACAAAGACAGAGAAAAACTGTTAAGTCCTATGAAAGCTGGAGTGTGGGTAGGGGCTAGTGAACAAGTTGGAAAACTTTAGTTTAAAAGAGTTTACATTTATTCATTTTATTTTGTGTGTGTATGTTGTTGGGCAGGCCCATGTCACAGCTTGCATGTAAAGGTCAGAGAACAGCTTGCAAGGGTCAGCTCTCTTCTTCCATAATGTGGGTTTCGGGGACCCACAAACAGTTTCTCAGGCTTAGTGGCAAATGTCTTTACCCGCTGAGCCATCTCGTTCCTTGATCAAAGAGCCAACTGAACTAGATGTTAAAGGATATAGGTACTGATGGAATATTCAGAGATGGCAGAGAATGTCTTACCAGAATAACTACCTTGGAAAATAAGCATTTGGAACTTTTTTTTTTTCAGTTGTATAAAATTAATTTTAAAAAACAGTTCTTTCACAGTTAGGGAAACCATTGTCCCTTAATCCACTGTCTTCATGTTACCCAAATGAGCCATTCCTTTTTTAAAATTTTTATTTATTTTTGCTTTATGTATATGAGTGTTTTGCGTGCATGTAAGTGCACCGTGTGTGTGATGCCTGTAGAAGCCAGAAGAGGAGGTTGAATCCCCTAGAACTGGGGTTTCAGACAGTTGTTAGCAGCCATGTAGGTTCAAGGAAACAAATCCAGGTCCTCTGTAAGAACAGCTACTGCTCTTAACCACTGAATCATCTCTCCATCCCTCTAATGAACTATTTTTAATGAATTCCAACTCTTGTATCTCCCATTGCTAATTCTAGATTCTGTTGCTCAGTTGATGATGTGAGGGAGAGCCACCGCTGAGGGACAAGTCTCAGATTGATGCCTATCCCAGTGTCTGCAGTGTGTGGTCCTTTTCACAACAACTTCATTTTGAACTATAAGGCCAAGTGAAATGGGGAGAAAGAGGGTCCCCCAGAGGGTTCTTAGTCTCACTCATAAAAGAATTTAAGAATGGACCCAAACAGAAGATTTTACAATCTTATTAGAATTAGGGCAGGTGAGTTGGTAATCTTGGCAGCTGCCTTGAGGAGGTGAGTGGTGGGAAGAAAGAAAGACAGCCATGAAGCTATACAGGTTTAGAACCTGCATAGGTGATCAGATATATAGCTAATTGGCAGCCATATGACTGGAAGAAGGAAGCTTTAGAGAAAAAGAGTAAAGAAATACAAGATGCTAGGGGCAGCCCAGAGCCTTAAAGAAAGCATGTTTAGTAAGAAAGGCATGAAGAAGAAAAGGGGAAATTACACCTTTCTGAAAGGTGGGCAGACTTAGAGACCTACTGCATCTTAGCTCAGAAAAATGTTATTGAATATGTCAATGCTGTTGTGATGAAATGCTTCTTCTAAGTATGTGGTTATTAAATAAATAATTTTTAAAAATTTATGAGGCTTTTTGCTACTTTAATACAAGGATGAACTGTATTAGGTTCCTTACTTTGTCTTCTTGCGACCATTCATAAATGGTAATTAGCCTCTGTGACCATTCCAGGGAAATAGACGCTGTTGTTTGGTGTCTTCCTGGCTCTATTTGCTGGGCCTCCTAGGGAACCTGCCACTTCTGCAGGCTATGGAGACTTTCTAATTTGATCAGTTAGAACAACCATCCTCTGCTACCTTAGTTCTCAACACAGCATCATTTAGTTAGTGTAACAAAGACTAGTGAGGGAAGGGCTCTGACATCTCAGTTCTGTTTGTCATGTATACTAAATGCTAATCCCAACTCCAGGTTCTACCCCCTGCTTTTCTTATTGGTCTGTTCCCTGTGGTTTTGATAAGCATCTTAAAAAAATTTTTTTTTCTGATGCTTTATGTTTCTGATTGTGAAAGTTTAGCATCGTGATTTGCTTTTCACCATGACCAAACTGGATTATCTCTATTGTTTAAGGGTTGCTGTGTGTGTGATGAGAAATATAGACGAATGTCATAAATGATGATGTTTTATTTTTTCTGTCAGACTTTCGATTTGGAACAATATAGCCTCAATTCCTGTAGTAATATCCTTAGATTTACTGCTTGTTTCCTTGTTTCTTCTGTTGTTTCTCACTTTATTTCTAACTCATATTTTTAGTCTTTCGTTTTCTCAATAGATTTCTGAAATATTTCTGATGTCTGCAACCTGTTTCTTCATTCTTGCCTTGGAGGCATTCACAAAGTGTTATTTTGCTGTGACAACAAGAATGCAGAAAACATTCTCCAAGCTGCAGCTGCCACTTCTACGGTTCCTCAGCACTGAGTGTCCCAGACACTCCACTCACCTTTCTTTTTTTTTTTTTTTTTTTTTTTTTTTTTTTTTTCAGGCATGCTAGTTCATTTCCATGGTATATTTTTCCTAATTTATGGTGTTAGCTTTCCTGGGAAATACAGACATTTTCCTGGGAAAAATGAGATGGATCCCTTTTGTTTAAAGTCAGTTGCTCTCTGAGGATTACTTATTAGTTCCATCTGCAATTACTTCTTTTTGTTAAATGCCTCACTGTTTGATCAAAAACAGCCTGCTTTGATACAACTGGAAACTGTGAATGCTTTTGTGTTTAACTTTCAGTGTTGTGGGTTCCCCCCTGATAGTCTCATTGGGTTTCATTCATCCATTCATTTAACACTTAAGGAACAGCCACAGGGGGGCCTGGCACCATCCAGGTTCTGGAGGAAATGGAGAAGTGGGAGTGATGTCAAACACAGGAGACACAGTCCTTGTGTTTCCCTTGGGAGGACCCTCTTTTTTTCTCATCTTGGATAATGACTACTATTGAAGAGAGAAGGTCTCCTTTTTTTTAAAGGCTATTTTATGATTCTCTGAAGCTGAATCTTTCAGAGAGAAGTCCAATGTTAAAAATATCTCCATAGGAATAAACAAACATCAGCTGGGTCTTATATTGTCTGTGAAGACTGTGGAGGCGAAGAGAAGTGAAATCAACACTGATTAATATTCAGGAGGAGCAAAAGATCTGCAGTCCAAAGGGAAACAGAAGCATTGTTTCTGACTCCTTGTTGCTGGTTTGGGGACCAGCCAGAAATAGAAGAGTGAACTGTGACTCACCTCTGTACCAGAGGCTCTTAGAACGTGAGCAAAACCATCCAAACCATGGTTTGGATCCAAATTTAGGTCTGATAACTTATCCTGTAACATCTTTTAGAATTTTTATTGAGGAATTTCATACATGCATATGATGTTTTTCGATCAAATCCAACCCCCATTCCTACCCCTCCAATTCCGCCCCTATCCCCACCACTTTTCCTTTCCAACTTCATGTGCCCTTTTTTAAAATACACTGAGTCCACTTACTGCTACCTATACGTACATGTGTGTAGGATCATCTACTGGAGAATGGGTAGCCTCTCAGGGGCTGCAGCCCTGAAGAAAAACAACCATTCCTCAGCAGCCATCAATTGATCAATGAGGAGTAGGATTTCATGAGCACCTCCCTCATTCATCTGGTATTTTGTCTGACTTGAACTTCTGCTGCTTTCATGCATGGAGTCATAGCCACTATGAGTTCATGTGTGCAAAGGTTCTGTCATGTCTGTCACGTCCAGCTGCAGACGTCCACTATCTCTGGTTCTTACCATCTTTCTGTCCCCTCATCCACTATGAGCCCTGAACCTGAGGTTACGGGATATGATATGATATGATATGATATGATATGATATGATATGATATATGCAGATCATATCTTAACTCATTCTTTTTGGGGAGCTACATGAGACTCTGTCTCAAAATTAATAAATATTTTTATTAAGCTTTGTAATTTTCACACAATATAGCTTGATATTTATTTTTTAATTGTTTTTTTTTGCAATTTTCATACAATATAGTTTGATGGTATGTAGGTCTTCTCCCTTATCTGTACCACCTCCAGTTGCCCCTCACACAATTTAATGTGCTCTCATATATATAATATAACCTTTGTAGAGTCTGATTTAGGTCTCCAAATGTCCTTCATTGTGGGTCCATCCACTGGGCCCACCAAGAATCCTATCCCTGTAAGACACTGACTTTCCTCCTCTCAGCAGCCACCAAGTGACAAAAGTTCCTTAGGTTGGGGTGGGGCTTCTTATCCACTTCTCCATGTCTAGACTGGGATTTTGTCTGGTTTGAACTTGCATAGGACTTATGCATGTTGTCATCATTGCTGTGAGTTCATATGAGTAACTGACTAGCTGTCTGGAAGACTCTGTTTCCTTGTGGTCATCTACTCCTTTGGCTCTTATAATCTTTCTACCTCTTTTGCAATGATCCCAGAGCCTTGGGAGGCATATTTGAAATAGGTGTCCTATTCAGGGATAAGCCTTTTATGAACTGTGTTCTCTGCACATTGGCCAATTGTGGGTTTCTGTGCTAATCATCATCTGCTGTATAAGGAAACTCCTCTTGTGACAGGTGAGAGACGCATTCATCCCATGTGTAGAAGTTGCATTGAAAATGTGTCATTTAGGATTAAGCATCACAGAGACATTTATTCTCTATGTTTGATCAGTTGTTGAACTCTGTAATAGTCTCCATTTGTTGTGAAAAGAAGCTTTTTGATGAGTGGTGAACGATACACTTATATGTAAATATGAGGATACATATTTAGAATAAAATAAGAAATTATGTTGTTCTAAGGATGTGGCAAATTAGGTTTTTCTCTAGATATATGACTTCTCCAGCCATGTGTATTTGGCTATGTTTACACTACTGCACATGAGTTCCTTCTCATTGAGCAAGCCTTAATTCCAATGAGATAGCTGTTGATTATCCCCAAGACAAAAGTGTCACTACTGCACCAATAAGGTAGTTTGACTGAGCCAGTCATTTTTGTTTATTAGGCTTTACAGCTGGGTAGGACCATTGATTGGTTTGCTCCCTTGGCAGCTTGTAAAAGTGTCCTTTGATACCATGAGAGCTAGTCTTCTGGGAGGAGGCTTCCAGGTCAGATCCAGGTTGATTGCTCCAAGTCCTGTGTCTCAAACAACGTATTTCTACAATGTCTTATTTCCTAATCAAATATTTGAAGAAGGTGGACTCTCAGGTTCTCCTCTGCTATGACTTTGATACAGAATAATAACAATTGCCCTTGTCTGGGAAGTACAGTATATATGAGAAAATAAATTTTAGAAATAGAATTCATGCAATGCTACCGAATGGTCTTTTAATGATGTAGGTAAACAATATTTGGTGCATGTATGATGCCTATCAGTGGAGAGTAGAGAATGGAAGTAGGAAAAACCCACACAAGCTGTTCTAATCTCCTAGAGCTCCTATGACAAAATACCACAGACCTTAAGCATCTCAAATTAATTTCCTCAGGGCTCTGGCATCCTGAAGCTCGAGATCAAGTTGCTGGAAGAGTTGGTTGCCTCTGACATCTTTCCACTAAGCATTTCAGTGGTTACCGTCTCTGTGTTTTACGTTGTCTTTCCCATGTGGTTGCATCCTTGGTAGATTGTAATCTGTTCTTCCTCTTCTTCCACTTCCACCTTATTCTAACAAATATCATAATCGATTAAGACCAAAAATGCATAACTTTATTTAACCTTAATTATCTTTGTAAATTCCCTATATTCAATCAGGCACACATATTATGGTTAGTCATTAACAAATTTAAAGAAAGATAAATATAACTCTGATGAGAACTATACATTAAGAATGTATCAGTCAGGCTAATGTGGAATCTTACAGAAAAAATTGCTGGTCATGAAAGCCCAGGATGGGAGCTGTGTGAAGCCTGAGACTCACACACTTAAAGAGCTTTGTGTCTCCCTAGAAGAGATAGCCTGAGGAAAGCTGCCCTCAGCAGAACTGTCCCAGTGGACTCTGTGATAGAAACTTACTGTCAACATTTTTTTGAAGCTGCAGAGTCTAGGAAGACAGAGAACTGGGTGATGAATCACCCTCAGAGGAAAATTGGATCTGCTCTATTACAAACCACAGGGAAGAAGGGAAAATTAGAGTTCAGATACGCAGCAACCTGTGGAAGTGGGACTTGGACACAACATCATCACTGAGGGCCTCTAGGCCAATGTAGCAGGACAATGATGGGGGAAATATTAATTCAAGGTGACATAGAGAGAATTCACAACTTCTTATAGAGCTCCTGGAAAGGAGATAATTGTCCAACCCTATCCTTGACTGACCCAGTTCCCTCAGAAATTAATCTGCAGTGTACAAATAGTGTGTACTCAAATATTTCCTTCATTTCTAACACTAGATAGATTTATGGGATTTCTAAGGGTAAGTCAAAGCTTTGGTTAAACTCTGAATATGCTATTGAATGTAAAACAAAAAAAAAACCCCTTTTTTGGTGATAAATGTATTTTTAAAATATTAAAAATTTCTATAATGAAACAAGTAATACATAAATGAATGTAAAATAGAAAAGGAATAATTTTTCCAGGAGAAAATTTCATCACATAATAGTAGAAAATTTTAAGCATAAAGTGTGAAAATTTAGATTTGGTGATATCTGAAGAAATAATAAGCTAACCAATTGTCAATAGTTACCTAAATTGAAGTTAGCTATTATTGTTTCTTTGTGACTCACATTTTAATGTGAAAATCCTATTTGTTTTCATATCTGAAAAGAATGCACCCCATATTTGTAGCTTAAATTGTGAAGAAGAAACACTAGCATGTTGTAGAATTAAGGCTGGCGACATAACTCAGTTAGCAGGGTATTTGTCCAATATATGCAAGACCACAGGTTCCAGAGTGATACACATTCTATTTGCAAAAATTCAGTTTTAAATTCATTATAGCAATACTCATTTATATATGCAAGGCTTTTAGGTTTTATAAAAAGTAAATTAGGAACATCATGATGCAGAACTAAAATAAGTAAGTGTAGAATATTAATTCATAAAAGGAGAAGAATGGAAAAATGGAACAAACCCAGTAAAAAAAACTCATAATTTTGGTCAGTCTCAATGCTACCACAACTACTGGAATTTAACCATATAAAATTTTGGCTCCACAAACCACAGCAAGTATAGTGAATATATTTTAAAACATCCAAATTTGGGAGATAGTCAACTATATTCACACAAAATACAGGGACTCCACCCTAAAGTTTAAAGTCAATTCATTTAAGAAAGTAATTACTGGTGCATGTTTTATGATCTCTCAAAATTTATCAAGTAAATGTGGCTAAAAAACAAAATAATTAAAATTTTAGAACACTGTTTTCACATATAGGAATATTTTTTGCTTAGTCCACAAAAATCTACAATATATAATTTCTAAATTAATCTGATAAATTTACTTCTTGTAACAAATCATCACAAAGATTCTAGTGGCTTAAAACAGGTAATAGGTACTCTGCCATAGTCCTGGAGGCCAGAAGTCCTCCATCAGGTTGTTGGGAATAGGACGCAAGTGTCAACACAATTCCTGTCCCTCCCAATGGACCAGTGCAGACTCCATTCCTTCCCTCCCCTAACTTAGGGTGAACCCCTGCATTCATGCACTTGTGGTCCCAACACTATTCCGTGACTCTCTCTGTCGTGATATCACCCTTTTGTCTGTGCCGATGACATACTTGAAAGATAAATGTGATTTCCATTAAGATAGGTAATTCAGACTAATCTCACCTTAAGATCCCTCACCAAATTACATTTCCAAAGAACTTTTTTTCCCATATAGGATAACATTTACAAACTAAAGATAACTTTGAAGGGAGACATTTTTGTTTTTTCTTTTTAATAATTTTTAAAATTTCATGTATATGAGTGTATTGCCTGCATGTAGGTAGGTATACTCATGTCATGCAATGTCCATGAAGGTCAGAAGAGTGAGTTGAATCTCCTGGAACTGGAGTTGTAGATGGTTGTTAGCTGCCATGTGGGTGCTGGGAATCGAAACTGGGTCCTCTGCAAGAGCAGCCAATGCTCTTAATGGTTCAGTCATCTCTCCAACCCAGGGAGACATTTTTGTACCTTACAGATATCATAAAACTAGATTTATGGCAATTACAAAATCCTTCAGTAAGTATTTACCTGACATAATTACTATTCCTGTATTACGCTAGGCAGAAAAAATAAATGCAAACGAGACAGGTGTGATCTTGGGTTTCTCAGAGCTTTCCACATAGTGGGGACTTCTAGTTTGTATTTTTCCTTGAAGTTTCAAGAGAGACTTCTTAAAGACCAGGTGGAGCTCTCTTCCTCTGGGTATAGACATCACCTTGTACCTGTGAGTGTCATGACCTACTTAAGGCAAAGGTAAACAGTTTTTTTGCTGCATTTTATGACATGCTTCAAGGTAAAATGATTAGAATGTTGGGAAAACCTTCCTGCTTCAATTTAAAACTCCTTTATTAAAAATATTCAGTATCCCAAATGATATCATATTTGCAGGTGGAATATCCTGAATTCTGCAGTATAATATTCTTGGAACTAAAATACATTTCCTGGATTCTTTTAAATCATAGTAGGAACAGTATACATCATCTACAGGCTGTACAAATTAATAAACTGCATTCTTACCCTCTGGTGGCATCTTGAAAAATTGCAAGCACAGAAATGTCTTCAGAAATACAAGGCCTCACATGAGCTTTGAAACCTAATTTGGAAGTTGTGTATATTTGGAAGCTTAAAAAAAAACTAAATTGTTGGATTTTATAAGAAAAGTGTGCTGCTAAAAATGGAATGAAAATCTAGGACACATCTTGAAAAATTCCAATATTTAAGAGTTAGCAGAAAAGGATACTCTTTTTTATATCATTTTGATTTTTTTTGAGAATTTCATACATGTGTATTTTATTTCCATTAATCTCCATTCCTCCCAGTCCCCTTCCAACTCTTCCCATGTCCCCCCATACTCCTTTACAATTTCTTGTCCTCATCTTTGGTTATTACATTTAGAAATATAGACATATATTTTATATGCATATGCATATATATTGTTTTTTAAAGCACTGAGTCTATTTAGTGGCGCTCATGTGTACCTGTATTTAGAGCTGCTCACTTGGGATTATCTCTTCAGGGCAGTAGTCCCTGGAGAAAACGGATTGTCTCACCACCGGCATCCATTTATTTGCCTGTAGCTCTTCTTGAGCTGAGACCTCATGAACTTTCCCCCATCTACCTTGACATGTCATCTGGTTTTGTCATTATGCAGATCTCATTAGACTACCATACTGTGGAGATTTCATTGGTATATCTTTCCTATCATGGCTAGAATGCATTAAGTAGCAGCAGATGTCTTATTGTTCTGGCTCTGAAATTCTTTCCACTCCTGTTCTGCTATGTTATCTGATTTTTACATGTAGAGGCTGCAATGCAGATATATCACTTAGTGCTAGGCACTTCACAGTCACAAATTCTCTATAGTTTGATGAGCTTTGGAATTTTGTAATAGTCTCTATCTGTTATAGAAACTGGTAAGAGGTACACTTCTCCTAAATATAAGGATATGTATTTGAATAAAGTAAGAAATTACTTGTTCAGGGCTGGAGAGATGGCTCAGCAGTTAAGAACATTGACTGTTCTTGCAGAAGACCCAGGTTCAAATCCCAGCACCCACGTGGCAGCTAACAACTGTCCGTAACACCAGTTCCAGGGGATCCGACAGCCTCTTCTGTCTTCCGTGGGCCTTGCATGACATGAGTACACTTACCTACATGCAGGCAATACACACATACACATAAAGTAAAAATAACAAATTAAATATTTTTTAAAAAGAAATTACTTGGTCTAGGAAAGAGACAGAAGTTGATTCTTCTCTAGAATCTGTGACCTCTCTAATCATGTGTACTTAGCTGCATTTACAGTACCATGCTTGAATTCCCTACTTACTCAGTGGGCCTTAAGTCCAATTAGACAGTTGTTGATTACTCACAAGATAAAAGTGCCACTATTGCATCAATGAGATACTTTGTGGGGCTGTTCATTGTTGTGACTCATAAGCTTTACAACTGAGTAAGACCACTGATTTATACCCTTGGCAGTTTGCATAGTATCTTCTGATACGATGAGAGTTAGTCTTCCAGGAGAAGGTTTTGAGGTTAGTTCCAGGTCAATTGCTTCAAGTTCTGTGTCTGCAGTATGTCATGCCTTCAGCAATAGGATCTTACCTTCAAGTTATGGGAAGCAATCAAGGGCTGTGGCAATAGCCTGTTATTTGGGGAGTCTCTTTGACTACCATGACCAAGAACATGATGGGAAATTTCCCTTGCTTGGTGCTGTGATTTTTATTATATAGCCTTCAGGTCTACAGATACCCTCATATTTATATTATATGTGTTTTTCTAAGTGGACTTATTAAATACTACATCCCTCTTGGGCTTTTTCACACCATCTAAGCATTTTTTCTCTTTCTCTCTTTCCTCACCCCTTTGATGCCTCCCTTCCTCCCTCACTAGTTAAAAAACCTCCATTTTTCTGATTTCTCCCTTGATACTGCTTGTCACATACTAAACCCCTCTCTGGAGATCCTTCTTTCCCTCCCTCTAGGGTTCATTTCCATTTTTTTCTGGCTCCTGCAATTATATCACATGTAAGGATTTGGAGCTAAGATCCACAAATGAGAGAGAATATATATATGTGTGTGTGTGTGTGTGTGTGTGTGTGTGTGTGTGCGTGTGCATGCACACGTGTGCACGTCTGTGTGTCTGTGTGTGTATGTGTCTCAGTAGTTTTCCCGAGTCTGTGTTTCTTCACTTATTACAACAGTTTCTAGTTCTATTAATTTATCTGCCAATTTCACGATTTATTTTATTTTAACCACTGAATAGAACTCCACTGTCTACCACATTTTCATCATCCATTCATCAGGTGAGGGACATTTAGGTTGTTTCAATTTCCTAGCTATTGGGAAAAGTGTAGCAATAAACATGGCTGAGCAAGTATCTCTATAGTAGAATATTGTGTTCTTTGAGTGTATGCCAAGTGGTATGACTGAATCATATGATAGTTCTATTTTTAGTTTTTAAGGAGTCCACACTGATTTTGACAGTGGCGGAGCCAGTTTACAGCCTTACCTGCAGTAAATGGGGTTTCATCTTTCCCTATATCTTTGTCAGAATCTGTTAGCATTGGTTTTCTTGATCTTATTCATTATGATTTGGGTAGGAAGAAATCTTAAAATAGCTTTAATTTGGATTACCCTAATTGTTAAGCATGTTGAACAGTCTTTAAGGAATTTCTTAGCCATTTTTATTTCTTCTTTTGAGAGCTCTCTTGAGGTTTATAGCCCATCTTTTATTGGGTCATCTATTTACTTGTTTCTTTGT
>NW_008344194.1:2103019-2103493 GCF_000622305.1 Nannospalax galili | reverse complement strand
TAAAAAAGATTTGTATTTCATTTTAAAATATGCTGTTTCCTATGAAAGATTCATTTTTAATGCTACTAACAATTAGATGTTTGCACATTTGTCTCTAATTACTATATATCTGATTGTTACTAGTCACAGTCAGTTACTTTCTGAGCTCCTAGGCATCTGAGCATGAATATAAAGTCATCAGGTAGATATCAATGGTAATGATTTTCACATCTACTAATTCTTCTTATTTTTTAATCATTATTTTTTTAAATTTTTGTTTCATACAGAAGAATTCACTCCAAAGCAATTGACATTGAGACGTTTTCACATGCATTTCTAATCTCTATATACGTGACTATCACTGGTCACAGTCGCCCACCTTCTGAGCTCCTCGGCATCTGAGCATGAATACAAACTTCTCAGAGAGACAGCCTTCCTCTCCCACTAGAGGCTCCATACTCTGCCATCCCTGTCACTGTCCACTGTGTTGTCAGC
>NW_008344194.1:2099050-2102857 GCF_000622305.1 Nannospalax galili | reverse complement strand
ACTAATTAGCATGACATAAATTTCCATGCTTCCTCCTCAAATATAATACATTTTTAAAAACTGGTTGATTTTTGTGTCTGTGTATATCACACAGAACATCCCAAACCATCTTATTCAACTATACACCCACTTCCCAGATGGCACCCTCCCATAGCCTCCATCCCCCCACTAGAGCCCTTTACTCTGATATCCCTACTACTGTCTGCTGTGTTGTAGGCACCCCCAGCCATTCCCTAGTACTTGCCCTTCTGGTGAATCTAGGCAGCCTATCTAGAGGTCTTTGTTTTAGGAGGGTCAGATGTTCCTCTTCTAGCAGCAATCAGTTGTCAGTACTCCTTTAGATAAGATTAGGTTCTGCTGTTCATTTTACCAGCTCTATGCTCGGTTACTATTTGGGGGTCCCTTTGATCACCCTGACCAACAACTCAAAAGAAGGTATCTCCTACATGGCATTGTTGCTTCCTATGTAGCCTTTAGCTATGCATATGGACTCTTAAAAATTATATTGGCCCCTTTAATCTTTCATTATACTTTCCTTTTGGATGTTTAAGGCCATACAGTTGGTACAGATAAACCAATTTATTTTTACTCTAAAAGTCGTTTGAGGATCTGTTGTTCCTCAGGGGTTACATGGGCTTGTGAGGAGCCCCTGGCTCATTTCTTTTACCAGTTCCACTTACGTGAAGATAAGTCAAAGGTCCTGCTCAACCATGGTTGGCTTCACTTGGAAGCATGGAGGAAGTGATTTCTCTGTGTTGACCCTCCTCTTTGCAGACTGGACACTGGTTCAGGTCCATCTGGTGGGGTCTCCTCGGCCTCCTTGATCAAGAGGACAGGTGACCCACCACTATTATAGGACATTTTGAGAGATGCTCATAGACCCCTGGAACTAGTCGACCTAGGAGTGCAAGGAGAAAAACTGTCCTTTATGTCCCTCTTACCAAATTAGTATTGGCCTCACAGTATGTCTTTTAGACATCCAAGAAGATTAGTTCAACCAGTGTGGTACTTTTAATTACTGTGTGTCATGTAGATAAATTATGGGCAAAGACCAATTGTTCTCAGATAAACCTTACCTAGACATATATTTCTTCATCTGTATGTATAATTTATCAGTAGGTTGTAGGTGTAATATGGTTCCCTCTGGTTTTCAAAACTAGCTAGGCATTGTTTATCTCTCACATTGTCTCACACCTCCACCATAGTTTTCCCATTTAAGGTGCCCCCATTTCCCCCTTCTCCCCTTTAATAATACCCTTCTCCTACAGTCCTACCTCTCGAGCTCCTTCTTTCCCCTTATCCCTTAGGCTCCTTGAATACCCTTCCCTGCCCCTTCCTTAAACTAACCCAATTTTTATCCATATCTCCCTTATTAAGGCCTGTTTCCTATTGTTCTTCTCTTTCAGGTTCTTTCTTTTCCTTTACCTCACTGTTTCCTTTCCATTATCCTGGTTCCTGCAGTTATGTCTGGATACATACTCACTTATCAGGGTTTGGTTCTAGGAACCACCCATGAGGGAGAACATATGTCGATTTTTTTTTCTGATTCTGTGTTACTTCACATAGTATAACAATTTCTAGTTTGATTCATTTATGTGCAAATTTCATGATTTCATCTTTCTTTATTGCTGAGTAAAAATCCATTGTATAAATGAACCTCATTTTCATTATCCACTCATCAATTGAGGGACACTTAGGTTGCTTCCATCTCTTAGCTATTGTGAAAAGAGCAGCAACAAACATGGATGTACAAGTGTCTCTGCAATAGGATGACTTCTTTGGGTATGTGCCAAGGAGTGGTATAACTGGGTCAAACGGTAGATTCATTTGTAGTCTTTTAAGAGATCACCACACTGCTTTCCATAGGGGTTGAACAAGTTTGCAGCTCACCAGCAGTGGATGAGTGTTCCCCTTTCCCCACATCCTCTCCATCATTTGGTATCATTTGTTCTCTCGATCTTAGCCAGTCTGACTGGGGTAAGACGAAATCTTAAAGTAGTTTTAATTTGCATTTCCCTAATTATTAGTGATGTTGTACATCTTTTAAGATGATTCATAGCCATCTTTACTTCTTCTCTTGTGAACTTTCTGTTCAGCTCCTCACATCATCTTTTAATTGAGTTGCTTCTTGTCTTGATTCTCTGTTTTTTGAGTTTGTTATATATTCTGGATATTAAACCCCTGTTGGATGCATCGCTGGTAAAGATTTTCTCCAGTTCTGTGGGTTTTCTGTTCGCTTCCCTGGTTGCCTCCTTTGATGTGCAAGGCTTCTTAGTTTAATGAGATTCCATTTGTTAATTCTTGCCCGTTTCCTGAGCAATTGATGTCTGGTTTAGAAAATCTTTTCCTACACCTATATCTTCTAGGTTTTTCCCAATGTTTTCTTCTATCAATTTCAGAGTTTCAGGCTTTACATTGAGGTCTTTGATTCATTTGGAATTGACTTTTGTGCAGGGTGAAAAATAGGGGTTTAGTTTCATTCTTCTACAGGTGGAGATCCAGTTTTTCCAGCACCATTTGCTGAACATGCTGTCTTTCATCCAGTGAATATTCTTGGCACCTTTGTCAAATATCAGGTGGCTGAAATCATATTTACTCATATTTGTGTCTTCAGTTTTATTCCATTGATTTAAAGGTATGTTTTTATGCCAGTACCATGTTGTTTTAATGACTACAGCTATGTAATACAGCTTAAAATCTGGTATAGTAATCCCCCTCGCATTGCTCTTAGTGCTCAGGGTTGTTTTGGCTATCCGAGGTCTTTTGTGCTTCCATATGAATCTTAGGATGGTTTTTTCCAATTGTGTGGAAAATGTCATGGGGATTTTGATTGGCATTCTTTGGAGTCTATAAATGGCTTTTGGTAGGATGGTCATTTTCACAATATTAATTTTTCTAATCCATGAGCATGGGAGGTCCTTCCATCTTCTGATATCTTACTCAATCTCTTTCTTTAATAATTTAAAATTTTCATTGTAGAACTCTTTAATGTCTTTGGTCAGGATTATTCTGAGATATTTTATATTTTTTGTAGCTATTGTGAAGGGGAATGTTTTCATGTGCTCTTTCTCTCATTGCTCGTTATTGGTATATAGAAAGGCCACAGACTTTTGTAGGTTAATTTTGTAACCTCCCACTTTACTGAACTTGTTAATAATTTCTAGGAGTTTTCTGGTGGAATTTTTAGCATCTCTTAGATATAATATCATATCATCTGCAAAAAGGGATAATTTGATCTCTTCTTTTCCAATTATTACTCCTTTAATTTTCTGCTCTTGTCTTACTGCTCTTACAAGAGTTTCAAGCACTATGTTAAAGAGAAGTGCAGATAGTAGACAGCCTTGTCTGGTTCCTGATTTCAGTGGGAATGCTTCCAGTTTTTCTCCATTTAGAATGATGTTGTCTGTGGGCTTGTTGTATATGTCTTTAATTATGTTGAGGTATGTTCCCTCCAGTCCAATTCTCTGTAGAACTTTGAACATAACTGCATGTTGAATTTTGTGAAAGACCTTCTCTGCATCTATTGAGGTGACCATGTTGTTTTTGTCTTTGAACCCACTTACCTGATTTATGATGTTTATTGACTTACATATATTGAACCATCCCTGCATCTCTGGGATAAAGCCGACTTGATCACGGTGGATGATCTTTTTGATGTGTGTTTGTATGCAGTTTTCAAGTATCTTGTTGAGAATTGTTGCATCTATGTTTATTCAGGATATGGGTCTTTAGTTTTCTTTTTTGGTTTTATCTTTACCAGGCTTTGGTATGAGAGTGATGCTGGCTTCATAGAAGGAATTTGGAAGT
>NW_008344194.1:2089861-2098675 GCF_000622305.1 Nannospalax galili | reverse complement strand
ATTAATTTCTGCCCTGATTTTTGTTATTTCTTCTTGTCTGCTGGGTTTGGATTTCATTTGCTGTTGCTTTTCAAGTGTCTTGAGTTGCAATGTTAAGTCATTTATTTGTGTTCTTTCTGATTTTTTGATGTAGGACCTTAGGGCTACAAACTTCCCTCTAATGACTACTTTCAGCATGTCCCACAGGTTTTCTTGTGTTGTATTGTCCTTTCCATTTAGTTCCAGGAATACTTTTATTTCTTAATTTCTCTTTTGACCCATTCCTCATTCAGGAGTGTGTTGTTTAATCTCCATGTGTTCGTGTGGTGATTAGGGCTTCTTCTGGTGTCGATTGTAAGCTTTATTGCATTGTGGTCTGATAGAATGCATGGAATTATTTCAATTTTTTTGTATTTGTTGAGGTTTGTTTTGTGCCCTGTATATGGTTGATTTTTGGGGTGCTGAGTAGAAAATATGTCCTTTGGTGCTTGGTGGAACACTTGGTAGATGTCTGTTAAGTCCATTTGATATATGGTATTGTTTAATTCAGATGTCTCTCTGTTAACTCTCTGTCCTTTTGACCTATCTAATGGAGACAGTCGGGTATTGAAGTCACCTATTATTAATGAGTTGGGATTAATCTGGGTGTTAAATTCCTGTAGTATTGTTTTTATGAAGTTGGGTGCACCAGAGTTTGGTGAATATATGTTCATGATTGTAATATCTTCTTGATTTATTGTTCCTTTGATCAGAATGAAGTGGCTCTCTTTATCTCTTCAGATTAGCTTTTGTTTAAAGTCTATTTTGTCAGATATTAGAATTACTACACCTGGTTTTTTATTAGTACCATTTGCTTGGTATATATATTTTTTTCATCCTTTCACTTTAAGATAGTGTCTGTCCTTGAAAGTGAGATTGGTTTCTTACAGACAACAAAAAGATGGGTTTTGTTTCTTAACCTATTCTCCTAGTCTGTGTCTTATGACTGGGGCGTTCAGTCTATTAATATTTAAAGTTATTAATGAAAGATGAGTATTGAATCCTGTCATTTTTATTTCTATTTACATTTATGATGTAGCTGTACTTTTCCACAGTTATACCTTCATTGAATTTTTTTCCACAACCCCTTGGGTATAGTCATTCCTTTCTTCAGGTGTTTGTATTGTTCCCAGAACTCTCAGAAGGGCTGATTTTGTGGACATGAATTCCTTCAGCTTATTTCTGTCATGGAAGATTTTTCTTTCTCCTTTGACTATAATAGACATTTTGGCTGGGTATATAGTCATCTGGGTTGGCATCTATGGTCATTTAAAACTGGGAATACTTTGGTCCAGGCTCTTCTGTCTTTCATAGTTTGCACTGAAAAGTCAGCTGTAATCCTAATGGGTTTTCCTTTGTATGTGACTTGTTTCTCCTTTGCAGCTTTCAGTATTGTCTCTTTGTTTTGTACGTGTAGTGCTTTTAATATGATGTGCCGTGGAGAGTTTCTTTTCTGGTCCTGTCTGTTTGGTGTTCTGTATGCTTCTTATATTTGTGTGGGCATGCCTTTCTTTAAGTTTGGGAAATTTTCTTCCATGATTCTATTGAAGATCTCGTCCATGCCATTTTCTTGGGATTCTTCTCCTTCCTGTATGCCTATGATTCGTAAGTTTCATCTTTTTATGGTGTCACACAATTCATTCATATTCCATTCTTGTGATTTCTTAAATTTTTCATACTCTTTGCTTGAGTGGTCTAGTCTGTCCACTTTATCTTCCAGTCTTGATACTCTGTTTTCTATTTCATTCAACCTATTGGTGAGGCTTTCTCCTATCATTTCTAATTGACTTACTGAGTGTTTCACTTCCTTCTGCATTTCAGCCTAAGTAGTCTTCAATATTTCTCTTTTCTGAATTCATTCAAAAGTTTAACCCTATCTTCCTTAAGTTCTTTGATTTCTTTGTGTATACTTTAAATTCTCTGAATTCTTTTTATCATGTTCATAATTGTTCTTTTGAGTTCCATGTCCTGCATTATCTATAGGGGGTTCTCATTGTACTCCTCTAGAGGACTATTGGTATTTGGTAGGGATATGTTATTTTGGATTTTCATGTTATCATTTTTTCTCTGTGATTTTGACATGTGAATTTCTTTTGTAGTTTCTGATTCTTGTGTGAGACTCAAGCCTTCAAGTTTAGGTCTGCTTCTTTTTGTGAACTTTATGTGTCTTTGTGGTTTGCTTTTTGAGCATGAAAGGCTAGTTCCTCTAAGCTTCCAGTCCCTCTTTTGATTTTATATTGGAGTGGCCAGATCACTTTTGTCTTCAGGAGTTCCCACAGAGGCCCAAGTCAGATGAGGGTCAGATGCTCTCAGGCTTTCTCCTAAGGTCTGGATCCCTCCAGGATAGATTTTGCCCTCAGGAGTTTGGGGGTTGGACTGACCTGGGAGCTGGGCCCAGGAAACATGCTGGTCTAGGGCAGCTGGTGGCCATGCCACTCAGAGATGCAAAGGGAGATGGGGGCTGGAGGTGGCCCACAAGGGCCCCTGGGTACTGCACTGAGGAGCTTGGTTGATCTGGATGCAAAGGACCAGGAAGAAGAAAGGTCAGCCCAAGAGTCCAGGAAAGAGGTTGGCGGGTTGTGCAGACCCAGGGAGGCAGAAGGAGGTGAGGGTGAGGCCAGGCTCAGAGCACCCCTGGGGACTGGAGAAGGAACTGAGTTGGTCTGGATGAACAGGATCAGGAAGCAGTGGTGGTTCCCCATGTGTCTGGGGCGCCAAGACAATGAATGGGACAGAACCCAAGCTAGGAGGAGGGACTGGAGGGGAAATGGGAGGGTGAGTGAGGCTGGGGGAATCAAGGCATGAAGGCAAATTGACTTATCCTGGAGAGCGAGGCCTGCAGGTCCTGCAAGCCCAGGGAAGCAGAGGGAGGTGAGAGTGGTGTCAAGCCCAGAGTGCTCCTGGGGACCTGAGAAGGAAGTGAGTTGCTCTGGAGGCAAAGGATCAGGAAAAAGCAGTGGTGCTTCCCCAGGTGTCTGGGGCTCTAAGACAAGGAATGGGACAGGACCCAGTCTAGGAGGAGAGACCCTCCCGTGAGATGGGAGGGTGAGTGAGTCTGGGGGAGTCAAAGCTCGGAGGGACCAATTAACTTACCCAGGAGAGAGAAGCCTGCAGGACAGAGAGAGGCCTGTGGTTCCTGCTACCCAGGGAAACAGAGCTGTAGCCCAGTTTTTAATTACTCATATGTTTTCTTCATTCTTTGTTTTTTGAATTTTTTGTAGTTCTGGAAATTAAAACTCTATCAGATATAGAGCTTGCAAAGATTCTCTCCTCACTTGACTGGTTGTTTCCTTTCCTTTGCAGGTACTTTTTAGTTTAGTGAGGTCCCACTTGTCAATTGTTGACCTTAATACCTGAGCAAATTAGGTCTGATTTTGAAAGTCCTTTCCTGCACCTGAATCTTATAAGGCAATCCCTGTGGGTTTTGTTTTAACATTTTTGTGTTACAGTAAGGTCTTTAATGCATTTCAAATTGATCTTTGTACAAAGTGATACATATGGGTCTAACTTCATGCTTCTATATGTCAAGATTCAGTTTTCCCAACACAATTTATTGAAGTTTATCTTTCCTACAATGTGTGTTTTTGGCATCTTTGTCGAACATCAGATGTCTGTAATTGCATGCATTCATATTCGGGTTTTCTATTTTGTTCCATTAACCCACATGTCTGCTTTTCTCCCAGTACCATACTGTTTTTATTATTATTGCTCTGTAATATAATTTGAAATCTTATATGATAATCTCTGTAGCATTGCTGTTTTTGTTTGTTTTTGCTCAGGATTACTTTGCTTTTCCTGGGTCTTCCATATGAATTTTAGGATTTAAAAAATTTTTTCTGTGAAAAAATATCAAGGAGATTTTGATTGGGATTGCACTCAATCAATAAATTGCTTTGGCTATGAAGATCATTTTCACAATATTATTCATACCTATCCACAAGTATAAAAGGTGCTTTCTTCTTCTAATGTCTTCCTTGATCTTTTTCTTCAAAATTTAAAGGTTTTATTGTAGAGGTCATTAACATTTTGGTTAGATTTATTCACGGAAATTTTATGTTGAGACTATTGTGAATGTGAGCATTCCCGTGATCTATTTCTCTGACTGCTTGCTGTTGATATACAAAAGGCTAGTGATTTTTGTAAACTGACCTTTTATCCTGCCACTTTGCTGAAAGTGTTGATCATTTCTAGAAGGTTTCTAGCGGAATTTTTGGGATCTCTTCTGTAAAATAGTGTATCATCAGCACGTAGGGATAATTTGAGCTGTTCTTTTCCAGCTATTCTCCCTTTAATTTCCTTCTCTTGTCTTATTGCTGTAGCTGGAGTTTCAAGCACTGTATTGAAAATGAGTGGGGAGATTTGGCAGCCTTGTCCTATTGCTGGTTTTTAATGGGAATGTTTCAAGTTTAGTCTTGGTTATGCTGAAGCATATGCTTTCCAGACTGGTTCTCTCTAGGATTTTTATCATCATGGCATGTTGGATTTTGTCAAAGGCCTTTACGGTAGCTATTGAGATAATCATGTGATTTTTGTATGTAAGTCCATTTATATGATTTATTATTTATTGGCATATATTGAACCATCCTTTCATCTCTGGAATAAAGTCAACTTGATCATGTTGTATTATATATTTGATGTGTACCTGTAGGCAGTTTGCAAGCAATTTATTGAGAATTTTTATTCATGTTTTCATTATGGGTATTGGCCTGTAGTTTTCTTTTTTATTGTCTCTTCACCAGGTTTTGGTTTTAGAGTAATACCAGCTTCAAAAAAGAAGTTTTGGAGCTCTCCTTCTGTTTCTCTCTCTGAATAATTTAAGCAGTGTTAGTTGTAGTTCTCTGAAGGTCTGGTAAAATTCTGCCGTGAATCCATTTGGTCCTGTTTTTGTGCGGGAGGCTTTTTGTATTATAGCTTCACACTCCTTATTTGTTATAGGTCTGTTTAAGTTGTTGATCACTTCTTGGTTTAACACTGGTGGTTCTGTTGAATGTAAAAATTCATCAACATCTTTTAGATTTTCTAATTTAATGGAGTATAAGTTTTTTATAACGTTCTGTATTACTTTGTTTATTATGTTTCCCTTTTCATCTTTGATTTTGTTGATTTGGGTCTGCTCTTTTGTTTATTTGGGCTAAGGCTCTATATTGTTTATCTTCTCAAAGAAACATATCTTAGATTCGTTGATTGTATTTTCTTTCTGTGTCATTGATTTCTGCTCTGATTTTTTAAATTTTATTTTATTACTTTTATTTTATGTGTATGAGTGCATTGCTTGCATGTAGGTAAGTACACTCATTTGCAATGCCCATGGAGGACAGAAGAGGCCTTTGGATGCCCTGGAACTGGAGCTGGCCAACAGTTGTTAGCTGCCATATGGGTGCAGGGATTGAACCCAGGTCTTCTGCAAGAACAACCAGTATTCTTCATCACTGTTTCATCTCTCCAGCCCATCTGCTCTGATTTTTATGATTTCTTCTCATCTGGTGGGTTTGGGTTTGGTTTGTTCTTATTTTTTTTGAGATCCTTGAGTTGAATTGTTAAATCATTTATTTGTGGTGCTTTTGTTTTTTTAAGACAGGCACTTAAAGCTGTAAACATTCTTCTTAGGGCTGCCTTTAATGTGTCCTGGAGGTTTTAGTGTGTTGTCTTATTTTTTATTTCTTTCTTGATTTGGTCTTTGACCTACTCATCATTTACTAGCATATAGTTTAATCTCCGTGAGTTTTTGTAGTTGATTTTAAGCTTTATTGCATTGTGAACAGATAAAATATATGGAATTATTTCAAATTTTTATACTCATTGAGGTTTGTTTTATACCTCAATATGTGGTTCATTTTAGAAGACATTCTATGGGCTGCCCAGTAGAATGTGTATTCTTTGATGTTTGAGTGGAATATTCTGTAGATGCCTCGCAGGTTCCTTTGACGCATGATATCATTTAATTCAGATGTTTTTCTCTTTATTCTTTGTCCTGATGACCTGTTTATTGGAGAGAGTGGAACATTCAAGTCATCTACTATTACTGACATGGTGTCATCTGTGTCTTGAAGTCCAGTAGTACTCTTTTTATGAAACGGGGCATGCCAGAGTTAGGTGCATATATATTTATGATTATGATGTCTTCTTGGTTGATTGTTCCCTTGATCGGAAGTGACCTTCTTTATCTCTTCTGATTTCTTTTGGTTTGAAGTATATTTGCCAGATATTGGGATAGAAACCTGTCATGGTTCTTGGTGTCATTTTTCTGGAATATTTTTTTCCTTTACT
Organism: Nannospalax galili; assembly: GCF_000622305.1. NCBI lineage: Eukaryota > Metazoa > Chordata > Mammalia > Rodentia > Spalacidae > Nannospalax > Nannospalax galili. The sequence goes on along the minus strand of NW_008344194.1, from coordinate 2,092,390 downwards.
CTAAGGTGGTACCTGTTCTTGTAAGGTGAGTTTATTACAGACAACAAAAAAGATGGATTTAATATCTTTATAAATTCATTCAAATTGTATGTTTTGAGTGAGAAGTTGAGGCCATTGATGTTTAAAGTTATTATTGGAAGAAGTGTTTTGGTGACTTTCATTTTATTTTTTGCTTGTGTTCTTAGTTCTATTTTGTGTTTCTGTGCTTTTATAACTTCATTTGTTCTCTCTCTCTCTTTTTTTTTTAGTCTCCTGGATATGGTCATTCCCTACTTCCGTCCTTTGTATTGCTTTCCATAGTCTTTGTAAGGCTGGTTTAGACGACATGAATTCTTTCAGCCTATTTATATTGTGGAAGATTTTTCTTTCTCTTTCAACTATGACAGACATTTTTGCTGGATAAAGTATTTTGGGTTGGTTGGTCTTTTAGAACTTGGAATACATTACTCTGGACTCTTGTAGCCTTTAAAGTTTGCATTGAAAAGTCAGCTGTTCCTCAGGTGAGTTTTCCTTTGTATGTACCTTGTAGCTTTTAATGTTTGCACTGAAAAGTCAGCTGTTCCTCAGGTGAGTTTTCCTTTGTATGTAACTTGTTGTTTTTCTCTTTCAGCTTTCAGTATCTTAGTTCTGTATGTTTAGTGTTTTCACTATGGTATGCTGTGGGGTGTTTCTTTTCTGATCCTGTCTTTCTGGTGTTCTGTATGCTTCTTGTATCCATATGGCTATGTCTTAATTTAATTAGAGATGTTTTCATTAGTAATTTCATTGACCTGATATTACACTCCTTCATCTATGCCTAAAATTCATTTATTTGGTCTTCTCATTGTATACCATAACTTCTGCATATTTCATTCATTTGTTTAGTTTTTTTAATATTCTTGTTTGAGTGGTTTAATTCTCCTACTGTATCTTCAAGTCTTCATATTCTGTTTCGTGTTTGATTCATTCTGCCGTAAGACTTTCCCTGTCTTTTCTAATTGGATTATTGGGTTCTTCAATTCCAGCTTCATCTCAGGTTGAATTTTTCTTCAATATTTCTGTCTCTTTTGTGAATTCACAACTCAAATCCTGAATTGTCTTTGTCATTTTATTCAGAAATTTATTTACATTTTCTTGAGTTTCAGTCAGGAGTTTGAGCTTCAGTTAGGAGTATCTTAGCCTCTTTGAGTTCTTTGATTTGTTTGTTTGTGTGTTCTACAAGTACTTGAATTCTTTGATCATGTTTAAGATTGTTCTTTTAAATTCTATGTCTTGATGTTCCTCTGGATTGTTTTCCTTGTAAAACACTTCTATAGAATTGGTAGGATTTAGTGAGAACATTAATTATCTAGGGTTTTCATATTTTTTGTGCTTTTCCATGTCACTTAGAAATATGGACTTTTTTTGTTGATTGCATGTCTGTTATGAAATTCTAGCCTGTCTTTGTTGAGTGGAAGTTTGGTTCTATTATTTTGGTGTCATAGCTTAATTGATTTCTGAACAGGTATGAATAGTTAGTTGATAGAGCCTCAGGTTCTCACTTGATTTTTATGGAAGGAAGTTAGTGATTCCAGGTTGATATGTGAGGTGAGAAATTACAGCTAAAACTGTGAGTGTCATTATGGTAGTGGAGTGATCTGGTTTTGTGTAGCTGGCCAGGATGGTTTAGAACACTATCAGCAATCTCCAGGTCTAGTCTTGGACTGGGGAGATGGTGATGGAGTAGGCAGGATTCTGGTTAATGCACCATAGTCATCCAAGCATGAACAGAGCATTCCAGGCCTAGACATGGAGGGGGAAGGGAAGATGGTAAAGCAGTGAGTGGGGCTCTGGCTAGATTACCAGGCTGGTCTAGAGCAGAGACAGTACATTCTGGGCATAGTCCCAGAGGGAGAAGATGGTGACAAAGTAGGTGGGACTCTGGCTAATTTACCAGAGTGGTCTTGAGTGTAAGCAAAGCATTCTTGGGCCTAGTTCACAAGGTGGGAGATGGTGACTGGGTGAGTGTGCTTCTCAATAGCTCATCAGGCTGGTCCAGAAGATGAGAAAAGGATATTCTTAAAAATATATAGAATTGAACCTTTAACGTTTTAGTTGTTAGCCTTAGCCTTTAAAAAATTAAATATTCAATTTTAGAATGTAGTATGCAAACAACAGAAATAAATTTCTCTGATTAAAAAAATATTGATACACAAAAATATTCAATGAAATGCTTCGTTGTGAAGAAGAGCAGAAGTCACTACAAAAGACACTGCATATATACAAAATCATTTATTAAAAGGAAAACTGGCATTACTCTAAAGAATAAGAAAATTAAACCCTGTCATTACATAACTGGAAATTTTGTCTAAAATCAAACAATTGAAATTTCTAATAAACTTAGAGCAAAAAAAAGTTAGTAAGTTTAACTTCACAAAAGTCAGAAAATTGCAGCCTTCAATAGGGCAACATTTCAACCATAATATTAATAAATACTAAAAAATATTTAAATTAATAATGTCCAATTTTAAAAGAATCCTGAAAAATTGCATTCTTGTTCTTTGTGTAGTT
>NW_008344194.1:2077236-2089769 GCF_000622305.1 Nannospalax galili | reverse complement strand
TCCATCTAAAAAAATATATATATATAGAATTTTCTCTTTAGAAAGATGAAAATATGTCTCCAAAACATAATTAATATTGGGCACCTCTAGATGCTTTTGTAGTCGAACATATTATAGAGATTGAAGGGAAACTTGTCCCTATATCACCTAACAGTTTTTTTGCCATGCCCTGTTTCAAATAACCAAGCACATGGCTGTACTTAAAATCTTCTTTATGGCAGTCATCATTAAATAGCATTTTTTTCCCTCTTAAGCCTTGCCAGTTCTTATCTTCGAACTCAAGGCAATGTGCTGAATATTTGAAACTGTTACACAAAGGGTTTTCTAAAAAAATCCCACTCAACTGTATAGACAGTCCCCTCTCAAAGGAAAGAAAAGAATCCTGCTTTGTCTTTTTTTATGTGAAGTGTGTTTTTGTTTATTTTCATACAGCACTGATTTGGAACAACTCTAATACATGGTTCTAACTAGTCATGGGAAAGCAATGACTTAACACGTTTTATAAATGTGTCAGTATAATTCAATTAAAGAGACTTACAATGAGAATACTAAGAACTAAGGCAGTAAAACCAAGAGAAGAATAGGTCTAGACAGGATTTCTCAAAATGGAAATTGAAATAATTTTTCCTCAGTAGTCTTTCCTTTGTCTTTCTAATGATGGTCTCCATCTATGCTCATATTTGGAATATATTTTGTTGCTACAGTAAGTCTTCTTTAGAGTAAGAAAAATGTTAGAATCCAATAGGGTCAAGTGTGTTGCTGCCTGGTCATTACTGTTCTATCACTTTTCATATTAATGGATTTTATTTTCTAACACACAGTAACCAACAGAGTCATTGTATACAGTTATGCACACTCAGATTGCATTATATGAAATGCTAATCTATTATATGTTAAATAGTTTTAGTCATTTTAAATTAAATATTGTTTTAAAAATGATGAGCTATGTGAAGACTCAGAAAAGCATTCTGCTAATATTTTAGAATTTCAACATCTTATGATATTCTGTTTCATATCTATTTTTACTTGGTCTTTGGAAGCAGAAGATATATACTTCTAATGTGCAATTATTGGTGGAGAACACTTTACCAAAGAAAAGAGTTAGCCAATTCCGTGTTTATCTTTTTTCTTGATTCCTTAAATACTTTAGCACTTACTAACATCTCTAGGACGCACAAGTACCTTTTGACTTAAAAAAAGAAAAAGAAAGAAAAAAGGAGGTTGAATAAGATGACAATGTCTAAAACACATGTTGGCTTGAAAAAAAAAGCCTGTGAGACGCCTGTAACGTCTGCCAAACTGACAACCTGAGTTTCATCTTGGAGGTCCCATCTGATGGAAGGAGAGAACCAATACCTGCATACGTTGGTACATATTAAGAAATTATTTTTGGTCTTTTTGAGACAGGGTATTCCTGGTAAGCCCCAGTTGGTGCGAAACTCTATGTAGAGCAGGCTGGCCTCGCTCTTATAGAGATCTGCCTGCCTCTGTCCTCCAAGCATGGGGATTAGTGGCATGTGCCACCATGTCTGCCTTTAAATGTAAGAAATTTAAGAAAAAAATCATGCATTTAATCATACAGATGTTTTTAGCTTTCCGTGTTGTGTCCTCATGATCACCTTATCCAGATTAGCATCTTTGTCCTCTATTTCTTCTCCTCTTCAGAATTTTCCTAGTGTCTTTGTGTACCTGGTGAAAGAGAGTCTCTACCCCTCTCAGTGAATCCATTAAGCAATTCTGTCCAATGGGAGGGATGAAACAATACTTTTTTTAAAGCAATATTAATCCATTTTTTTAAGCTTTTACATTTTTATTAAAATTTTAAAGAAAGAGAAATCCTCAGGGCAGGCGAGCTGCTAATCTTGGCAGCTGCCTTGAGGAGCTGTAGGAAGAAAGAAAGTAAGCCATAGAGCCTGCCTGGGAGATCAGACACATTGCTGGGAGAAGAGCTTTAGATAAAAAGTAAAGAAATGCAAAATGCTAACGGCAGCCCAAAGCCTTAAAGAAAGCATGTTTGGTAAGAAAGGCATGAAGAAAAAAAAGGGAAATTACACTTCCCTGCAGGGAAGCGGGCAACTCACAGACTTCATGGCTGTATCTAGGAAGTTCTGCCTAATCTATTTCTTTATCTTCCAGCATTTCACATTACCTCTTCCTCTGTTCAAGCAAATGGCTTCCTGTAAACTTTTTCCCTGAGAGGAAGAATGTGTTTGGGGTGCAGTACAGGAAACCCTTGCCTTTCATCTAACACTGTTGTCATGGAGTGTGGCATGCATATCTAAGCTTCAACATTGGCACTGTGGAGTTACAGAGCTAACAGGAGCACAACTCCATTCTTGATCTCCATTCTTTCCATACTAAGCTGAGCAATGAGAAAAGAGTGTATTTTAGTCTCTTACACTACCCAAAGAGAGGAAGAAGTACCCAAGAGAAGAATAGATCTAGGAGGGATGTCTCAGCCTTGATGTTAGGGCACATTGGAATGGACAGTTTTTGGTTGTGCATGTGTAGCGGGATTAAAGTTGTACTGGATGGCTAGACTGTTTAGCAACAATCCTGGCCACCACCTAACACAGGTTAGTATCACTCTCTTCCTTAGTTGTGACCATCAGAAGCTGTATCTAAAGCCAAGCGCAGTAGAGCGTGCTTGAAACCCTTGTCTGGAGACTGAGACAGAGGCCAATCCCAGATCCTTAATGAGACTCTCTCAAAACCAAAAGCAAGTGAGCAAAGAAAAAAATTATATCCATACGTGACTGAATATCCCTTTGTGGAGGCAAAGTTAACCTCTCTTGCAAATCATATATGATCACTTAGTATCAGCTAGATAAGACTTTGGAGGCCCTAATGCACACGTCTTTCTTTTGCTAGTGTTGCTGGAATTTCAGGCCTATTTCAGCATGTCTGGAGAATTTTTGAAGGCTAATTTAACTTTACAATCGCCCAGGCAAACAAGCTCTTAATACATCTCCAAGATGTGCCTATTATTTATCTGGCTTGGAATGTTCAGCTTGCATTTCAGATGTACCAACGCAGCATTGTTTTAGTGACTGATTATAGGTTACTGTGGAGAAGAGGCTTGTTTTGTTTTATTTTTCCTTTTTTAAAAATAGAATTTTTGTGCATTCTGGAGAGTTTAATATGTGTAACTTTAGTTAAGAGTGCTTGAAACAATTGTTTTAGAATTAGATTCTCCATTATTTTTTCATTCTAATTAAATGAAACTTAAAATATTTCTACTACCAGTGACTATTTAAGGTGGTTAGCAATCAAAAACAACACTATCCAAAATAGTTTCATAAGCATAGAAATGATCACAAGAATTTGTATGGGAAAAAAATGGCAAAACAAGCGTTCCAGGAACTACAATTTAACTTTATCTGCCTGAGTTTCTAGATAGGTAGAAAAAAAAAAAAAAAGAGGCATTAAAATGATGATTTAATAATGAAGTCTTTTCGTATGGTGAACCTGGAAGGCTAACAGGAGAAATGGATACTGGCTTCTAAGAGTTCTGTAATCTTTCCCATCTCATTGATGCTAATACTGAAGCCATAGTGTTTCCCTTGTAATCCTCTTTCCACTACTATGAAAGGAGAATTGGCTGCACTGTCATGTATATAAAATATAAATATAAACTTTTTGTTTTCTGAGAAAACATTTTCAAATGCTAAGGCTTTTTTTCTCTTTATAATTTCACATTTTTTTTAAAATATAGGGACTATGTGTATAGAAAATACTCAAAGGCATACTTGGTCAAAGTTAAATTTAAGCCTATTTTCTATCCCACAGTCTTCCCAGTTTCCTGTTTTAGAAATATTATTATCCAACACTTGAGTCTCTTTCTAGAATTAATTTACTCATGTAACCATGTACGTTTGTCACTTTACATGTATAATATTGTTTAACAAATCATGGCCATTGCTTCTTACATTCACTAATTAAATCACTGCAGCTCCCCACCCCAACCTTGCTTGCAAGGACCTTGCCTGTCACCTGACCCAGCTCTACTACTATGCTGGGACACTGCAGGAGGAGACCTGTGTCCTGTGTCCTCTGCAGGACTGGGAGGATGCTTACTTTCTTTGTGAATCAGAGGCCTCCCTTGTGTTTAGTCACTTGGCAACAGCAAGTGACATTACAGACATAATCCTGCTTATCTTGAACCCTGTATTTGGGCATCACCTGTACACATGATTCTGTCTACTCGTACAGTGAGTAGACAATGAGTACGATTCTGTCTACTCATACAAATGACCTCTCCCAACCTATATGCCAGGCTCTTACTTTTAGAAACAGAAAAAGAATTGAAGAAACCCCATGGCTTTGTACTCATCTGTTCCTCTCACCTCCCACCTTCAGTTATGTCTCCTGACTCTGCTAGTTGACTTCAGTCGCGATTTGGACCACTTGAAACTTCACTTTCCTTTTCGTAATAATTACATATGTTCTATTATAATTCCCTTATATACAGCCTCAGGGTGTCTTTGCTTATGTGACAACCCAACACAACATGTTCTCAAGATATTTACATTCGACACTTTCTAAATTATGATGTTTTGGTGGAATGCCATTTGAGATTGGTGTCACAATCAATGATTGCATTTGAGAATACTACTTTCAGCATAAACCCTACATTTTAAGACAATTTCTATTAAGTAGCAGGAAATGTTTGACTGATGTTGGTTTGATTCCTTTCCCATTTGAGCAACATTAAACCAATATGAGTATTTCTCCTTCATGTGCCCATTGAATCTGAGCTTTCCACACTCAAAGTTTTGCTATGGGGTCTATAGTTTCAGAGATGGTGAGTCCACCATACAGCAGAGAGGACATTTTCAGTTTTGCTGAAATGACTTTTTTGAGTCACAGAAAAAACAATGGTCTCCACAATCTATATATCTTTTCAAAAATTAATCCTATTAGACAAGGTCATAGGACTGCATTGTTTGTTAGCCTAGAAAACTCATCATGCAGTGTGGAGTGATAAAGGGAAGCCCAGCTTTTCAGCCCTCAGAATACATGAAGAGGAAGGCAGTGAAGGTCACACACACCTGACCTCGACCTCCTCTCCCTGCACTAATGTGCTCAGGGAGAAACCAAGTTGGCCTGGATGATGAGCAAGCTCATCACAAAGGAAGAATTTCTGCCTTGCCCCTTTAAAGGACTCTTGAAAGAGAATGCACTGCAAGAAATTGCCTCCTCCCATTCCCACACTAAGGGAAGCAACATCACAGAAAAATAATTTTTCCTGGTTAAGAAGAGAGACAGGGAGAGAAAACCTTTGTCTGGTTTTCAATTTCCCTTCTAATATCAAAGATCCTCTGAAATTCAGACCTGATCTACATCAGGATGTATTTCTCTGCAGCTGTGTACTTTCAGGGATTTAAGCTGCATCATTGGGACTGGGGAAATGACTGACCAAAAACTGCAGTGACTGGGTACTAATGATTATATCAAGCAATTGGAATTCAAGATTTGTCTACATTTTAAAAGACTTTCTTTAAAATTGAAACAAAGCACTGAATCAATATCGCTTTAATTCTCATTTCATTGCATGTAATTAAACCAGTACGTTTGTTTCCCTTCGTGCATCCTTGAAGTCTTTTACCCTCAAAGTTTAGTTATGAGGCCTATATTTTTTTTGTTGGGAGTCTAAAGGTGTTACAATTAGACTTCAAGAAGTTAAGCCTGCCATTGCCTGCACTGGCCTGAGTTGCAGGGATGGCTCTAAGGAAGGTAAAAGGAAAAGTAGAATAAACATGCCAGACTATAAATGGAGATCCACTGTTGCAATTTTTTTCTAGGCGAGACGTTAACAAACATCTAGTCACCCAAGATAGGGCACTGTGCTGGATAGCTTTAGTGTCAACTTGACACACCTGGGTAACAAAGCACTGAATCAATATCGCTTTAATTCTCATTTCATTGCATGTAATTAAACCAGTACGTTTGTTTCCCTTCGTGCATCCTTGAAGTCTTTTACCCTCAAAGTTTAGTTATGAGGCCTATATTTTTTTTGTTGGGAGTCTAAAGGTGTTACAATTAGACTTCAAGAAGTTAAGCCTGCCATTGCCTGCACTGGCCTGAGTTGCAGGGATGGCTCTAAGGAAGGTAAAAGGAAAAGTAGAATAAACATGCCAGACTATAAATGGAGATCCACTGTTGCAATTTTTTTCTAGGCGAGACGTTAACAAACATCTAGTCACCCAAGATAGGGCACTGACAACAGACAAAAGAAATAATCCCACCCAAGTCCAGCTTAGTGAATCAATGAGTTATTTGGGTTTGCTTGCAATAGTATGGGTGGTGGGCTAACTATAGGAGCATGGGTGATTTGATGGCAGCTGCATCACTGAAAGGTCCAGCTTGTCATGGGTGATGTGGTGTATTGTGATGCAGCCTTGCGGCTCCCTGACCAACTTCCAGGCAACGTCATGGAAGAGTCTCCTCCTTTCCAGAAATTATTTACTGCTTATATAAGCTTGGAGAAAGGCTTCGTGAAAATTATAACTGTCTGAGTTTCTTGAGTCTTGTAACTTTCCTGAGCTTCTTGAGTTTCTCTTCCAAGGTCTTATGAACCTCTCTTCTTCTGCTAAAGGACAATGCTTCAATTCAGAAAAAACAGGTACACAACTCCCACATTCCACATTCTTCACAACCAAAATTTTTAAATAATGCTGCAAAGTGATTAAATGGAATTTGTTTCAATCTCCTACCTCCACTAACACCAGGAATATTACATTTAGATTTGCAGTTGTTGTTACAAAATGTTAGATGGAGGGCTGAAGAGATGGCTCAGTGATTAAGAGCACTGACTGCTCTTGCAGAGGACCCAGGTTCAATTCCCAGCACCCACACGGCAGCTAACACCATCTTTAACTCCAGTTCCAGGGAAATTAGATGCCCTTTTCTGACCACCACAGGCATTGCACCAGATGGATTCACCCACATACATACAGGCAAACAAACACATACATAAAAATTAAAAATAATAATAATAAACCTTAGATGGGGATTGACCAGTGCTAGTTTTCTTTTTCTCTTTCACCAAGAGAAAGAATACACAGAACTTGTTATTAAAACACCCTCATTGTCATTTTTTGGTTTCCGTGGGTTCGAAGTCACAGCATAGCTGAACAGAATCCTCTAAGCAGCATCTCCCGCCATGCACTGGGGTAGGCGCCCCACCTCCCGAAGTAGAGCTTTCTGACAGCCAGCCTCAAGACCTGAGGGAAAAGCAGCCACAGCATCACTTTCCCGGGCAAGGTCACCTGCAAAAGTTACATAACAACCAGGATCAGATAGAAGCTTTCTCTACAGAGACGGCGATCCACGGACCTGTTTGAACTTCTAGAAACTTTTGGTTGTCTGGGGGTTCTTCCCCTCCAACACCAAGTTTGACAATTTTTCTCTGATTGTTCCTATTTTAAAAAAAGAAGAAGAAGAAGAAGAAGAAGAAGAAGTATTTACACATTCAAATGCAGTTAATCGGGGCCCAGCTGGCACTCCATAAATTTGGGCATTCTGAAGTTGCAGAAAGAGAACTGCTGCATGAGCCCACGGAGGAAGATGAGAAGAGCATCTTCGACTGCAAGAATCACTAGGGACAGACTCCTGAAGGTTCCCTGTGCCAGTGACTTTTGCCCTAGGCAAGGGACTCACATGAGCCAGCTTTTAGATCTTTCCTGCTGCCTCTGCAGGCAGAGAAGAACGTGTTCCTGTTTCAGCCTCCAAGATTCTTTACACTCATCTGGGCAGGAGAAAGAAATTCATCCCTGCAAATGACTCCATCTTTGAAGAGTCACTGCTGAGGCTCAAGTCTCCAGATTCCCAGACCTGTGACAACTGTTTCCCAGAGCTGAACCTCTTTTGACTGGCTTCCCACTGCTTCCTAGTGTTCAAACCCGTTTCATTTGAACCCTGCATGGCAATCTGTTGAAGCTTTCGTCCGTTATGGTAGTCCATCCTGAGCAGACAGTAAAGTACCCTCAGTTGTACTATTCACTGTCTGCCCACCCCATTCCTAGAGGAGGGTGGGACAAAAACCCCTTGGAAAGAGATGATCTTCATCTGCCAGTTCAGCAACATTGTCATGGAGACTTTCCTAGAGCAACATCCATATCCAAGTCCTCTCAGATAATGCAAAATTCATTTCTTGGGGATGTAGGCTTTATGGCTTGCTTTTTCAAAGACAAGAGAGGAGAGAAATGCTATCATGAATCAAGGTTCAGTTCTGTAGGAGTTCTGTAGGATGATTTTCAAAAGAATTGTACATATATTTGTTTATTGTATGTATGTATACGTGTGGGGGTGGGGGGGTACTCCCGTGCCATAGTGCCTGTGTAAGGGTCAGAGGACAACTAGTGGAAGTCAGTTATCCCCTGTACCATGTGTGTTCTGGGGTTCCAGCTTAGGTCATTTAGCTTGGTGAGCCCCCTCACAAGCCCAGGAATATTTTAGAATACGTGTGGTTTTGCTGATTTATTTATTGTTAGTTTTGAGACAAGGCCTCCCTACAGCCCTAATTGGCCTAGAACTTACTACATAGATCACGTTGACCTTGATCTTACAGAGATGCACCTGCCTTGGCTTCCCGAGTGCTAGGTTAAAGACTTGAGCTACCACACTGCTGTGATTTTATTTTTGTTGTTTTGTATTACTATTTCTTTATTCCTACCTATTTTTATTTATTTTATTTTTTAATCTGTCTTCTTGTTTTTAATTAATCAATTAGTTATCTTCTCTTTAATATGCCGATATTTTGTCAGATCTTCCTACTTCAGCCTCCGGATTGGAATCACAGTTGTGAATCACCATGCCTGATTGAAAATGCCAAGTTTTTAATGATTTCTATGTCACTTACTTGGAACACTAATTCTTATTCTAATAGATAATACTTCATTTGTTCTCCATTGGTTGTGCATTTTAGTGCTTTTAAGTTGTGTGTGTGTGTGTATGTGTGTGTGTCTGTGTCTATGTTTGTGTGTGTCTGTGAGGGTGAGGCACAAGCATGCCGTGGTGCATGCTACGGTGCCAGTCTACCATCTTGTTTGAGACAGGGTCACTTCGTTTTTGTTTCTATTGTTGACCTCTGTGTGTGCCAAGCTATGTAGCAGTAAACAGGGGAGTTTCTTATTTCTATTTTGCATCTTGCCGTAGAAGTGCTGGGATTACAGACATGTGCTACCATGCCTGGCTCTGGATTTTCAAGTTTAGGTCCTCCCGTTTATAGGCAAGCACTTACCTGCTGAGCCAGCTCCCTGGTTTTATTTACTTTTATGTCATTTACCTGCTTTTCTTATGGAATCTTTCCTGATTTGGGCTTATTTTTTAATTGGGTCAAAGAGTTGACATGCTCAACTCTTTGCTGAAGAACAAAATGGAAAGGAAATATATTTCTTACATATATATATACTTTTACCTGATCTATTTTGAGCCAGTTAGGTACACCATCATCCATTCAGTCCTTTGAGTTTTCAGATAAAATGGAAATAATCTTGGATTAGAGTGACACTGTCACTCACAAACCTTTGCTTTCCAAGATTGATCTTACATTTTGCAAGTCTCTTCTGTGTTGCATGACCAGCAATATGAAATGAATTGTCCCCTCCCCTTCGCATACCTAGAGCCATGTTCTTGTACACATATGGTGGTTCCTTGTTTGGGACACATTCTGTCACTCTGCAGCGTGGAATAAGGTCCACATATTTATCTATGATATAGTCAGCTCAAAGTTTATCATTTCAAACAAATCATGAACTGTTTAGGGTCAGGAATTTTTAGATCTGTACTGCCTAGTTTTGTATATACTACCATATGGAGATGCATATGTAGACACAGACACTCAGATATGTGACTGCTTCTCTATGTGTGTGTGTGTGTGTGTGTGTGTGTGTATACATAAACTTATATATATAGAGAAAAGCGCCAAAAAAGCCAGTGAGCCAGCAATATCTCACGCACCATACCACAGAGTGCTCCCTGTATCACTGTTCTTGGCAGCTATGTGCTGAAGTTTGCAGTTAAGTTGGTCTTTCATGCTTTCCTAGAAGATAAAAATATCCTTGGGCTTCAGCCACTGTGTAGTTTTAATGAGCTTTAGAGTAGAGAGTAATGAAAGATTGATTTACTCTGGCATAAATTTCTTGCACACATATATTTAAAAAATTTAAAACAGATTTTTGAAGAAAAATATCAAGTACATTGCTTAAAATGTATTTTAATTTTCATGTTACTTTTATTTATATTGAAATTATTTTAAAAACTCATTTATTTGTATGTTTGTGTGTGGGGTATGTATGCACCAGCACATGTGTGGAGGTTAGAGAACATGTGTGGGAATTGAGTCTCTCTTTCTACCATGTGTATTCTGGGAATCAAACTCAGGTTGCCAGACTTGGTGGCTAGTACCTTTACCTGCTAAACCATCTTGCTGACTCTTCTTTATATTATAAAGAATGGTACTGATGATAAGATGTTGCTAAAAATACTAAGTATGCCATCTTGAAGTCCTGGGTTGTCCAGTAAGTGAGAGATTTAATATTCAATATGAGCCTCTAGTACTAGAAACTGACTGATCCCTGATTTTTTCCCCTTGAAATAATTTTCTCTTTGCTACAGTCTTAAGGTTTTTATTTTTATATTTTGTTTATTTTAATTTATATGTATGTTTTATTTTACCTGCATTTAAGTGCACCTGAGTCATGCAATGCCCACAGAGGCCATCAAATTTCCTTGTGGTGATAGAGGATTACCTAAACTCCTAATCTTTCTACCTGAACCTCCCAAGTGCTGGGAATTCAGGCATGTACCCCGACACCCGATACAAGTAATTTCTTCAGTAAATAAATGTATAGGCATGAATGAAAGGAACACACACTGTTATTTTACAACAGTATAGTTGAATCCTTATCAACTCTCCATTTGTAGGAGACATAAGCAGTTATACTTCATATAACTTCATATACTTCAGTCATGTTCATTTGGTTAGAATTAGTTAAAATTCTATGCTATTTTCCAATAAAATATTAGCAGAAGACAGTCTACTGTTGTCTCATACATTTTATCATAACAATCTCTCTCTTTCCTCAAATGAGAGCACATTCCTAGTCCATTGTGGTGTGACATACCACATAACATAGCACTAATCCTTTCATGTTTCCAAGTCAAAGATATGAGTGAATAAATCTCATTTTTATTATTTTGCATAATCATTAAACCATATATTCTGTAGCTCATGACTACCATTTTATAGAATATAAACCTAAAATTCTAAAGTATAAGATAACTTCTGTAAGATCATATTGCTAATAAGTGGTAAGGGCTGATTTCTAAATAAACTCTGGGCTGTAGCATAACTGATGTATGTAAATTTTATAGCCAGAAAGGCTAATGTAGACTGGTGGAGTTCATTGATGTTCAGATGTCTTTGAAGATTTTGAAAGGCAGGTGTGTGACACTGAGGATACAGCCCATTTGAAATTCATATAGGAACATATTGTTGAAGGTAATTGTACACAGAACAAAATATACTTCCTTGAGTTATGGAAACAAAATTCTTGGGAGAGCTCCAGCTCTGCAACCCTGCCATTGTTATGAATGATGAACAACCAGGCTTCTCATGGGAATTTGCCAGTAAATTTTCTTATTGTTGCAACAAAATACCTGAGAAACATCAACTTGAAAAAGAAGAAGTTTATTTTGTTTCACATTTTAAGACTAAGTTCATCACCATAGGGAAGTTGCAGAGGAGGCAGGCACTTCGGGGAGCTGTCCAGGAAGGAGAGTGATGAATTTTCAGATTATTTTCTTCTTTTTATGAAGTCCAGGACCTCAGACCATGGAAGGGGGACCTCATATTTAAGGGCGAATCTTTCCACCTCAGTTAATATAAACTGGAAACACTTATAGACGTGATCAGAGGTTTGTATCCAAGGTAATTCTAGATATTGTTAAGTTCACAATCAATATTGACCATCAGTACTCTATTATTAATATATCTACTCTTTATATAATACTTCATGTCAAACTTTAATAAAAAAGAGTTTTAAGATTATAAGACACATCTTAGGATGTGTCTTCTGGTTCAACACAATTTATGTGCAACACCAGATCACCTTTCATGGCTAGAAGACTGAACAGGTTAAAAAGCAAAAGAAATAGTGAAATAGAAGATGAGGGGCATCTCATAGGCATTTGGGAGAGCATAACATTACTATTTGAGTTCAATAAGTCTTGAAATCACAACATGTAAACAGTGTGGACTAGTAACAAGTCCACACCTGCTGCCAAACTTATTCCCAGGCTGAGGTAGAGCAGAATGGGATGTTGCCACATGTCAGCTCTTGAGTGTATTCTTATTCTTGCCACATCATTTCAGCCTAGTAGGCCAGCTTTCATTGTTCTTACCAGCCAGTTTCTAGTTCTACACCTTTTGTAGTTAACCATTACCATTTTTTTTTTTTTGGCTTTCAGTTATTTTTTTGATGGTTAATTTTTTTTGAAATGAATTTAATTTTTTTTTTTTAAGGAAG
>NW_008344194.1:2055219-2070451 GCF_000622305.1 Nannospalax galili | reverse complement strand
AGGGATGCAAAGGCAGATGGGGAGGGAAGAAGCCCCAAGATTTCCCAGGGAGTGGATTGAGTAGCTGGATTGTACTGGATGCAAAGAATCAGGGAGAGGAATGGTAAGCCTCGGAGCCCCAGAAAGAGGCTGCTGGGTGTTGCAGGACCAGGGAAGTAGAGGGAGGTGAGGGCGGGGCCAGGACCAGAAGTGGTGCTCTGGGTCCCAGGAAAGGGACTGAGTTGGTCTGGGTGAGAAGGATCAGGAAGTAGTATTGGTTCCCCAGGTGTCTGGGGCCCCAAGACTAGGAATGGCGCAGGGCCCAAACTAGGATTATAGAATGGCGGGGGCATTTATTTTATTTTTTACTGAGCTTTTGAACATTTCATTCAACAGTTTTTAATCAAACTTAGTCCACCCTCTCCCCGATGCATGCCTCCCCCCCACCAGACCTCATGTATTTTGCCACATATTTTAAGTCCTATCCAGTCAAACATTAGCACCCAGATGTCCTTTGGCACAAATTCATACACTGGAGTCTAATCAGCCTATCTAGAGATTGTATGTAAGTCCTACTCCCCGTCATCCAGCAGCAATCAGTGTCAAATAGTTCCCAGACTAGAGCTAAACTGCCACTCATTTCCCTTGCTCCATTCTGGACCCTTGTCTGATGAGTTTTCATGAGTCCTATGCTTGATGCCACCACTGCCAGAAGTTCACATGTGCTAGCCTTCAGTTACCTGAAAGCCTCTGCTTCCCTATGATCATGGGCCAACCTTGATTCATACAGTCTTTCTGTCCCCCTCTTCTGCAATGGTCCCTGAGCCGTGGGTGGGAAAGGTTTGATATAGGCGTCCTATCCAGGGACACACACTCTGCAGTCTCTTACTCTTTAAAACTTAGCCAGTTGTGGCCTTTGTGTGCATTGTTCTTTGTTGTATAAGGAAGCTTCACTGGTGAGAGTTGAGGGATGTCCTAGTTTTCCCTTTACTTCTCATTCTGCTATGTTCCATAAGTCTTAGGTGCAGAGGTTCCACTGTAGATATGTCACCTAGGACTAGGCATTACTCAGACATATAGTCTCTGAGTCTGATCAGTTGTGGGATTCTTCAGTAGTCTCCATCTGTTGCAAAAAGAAGCTTCTTTGTTAAGTGGTGTACAGTATACATGTCTGTAAATATAAAGATCCATATTAAGATATGGTAAGAAATTTCATTTCTCTAGAGATATGACAAAGATAGAGTTTTCTCTAGAATCTGTGGCCTCTCCAGCCATATGTATCTGACTATGTTTACAGTACCACCTATGAGTTCACTACCATTGAGAGGGCTTTAAGTCCAATTATATAGCTGTTGATTACCCCAGATAACAGTGCCACTACTGCACAAATAGAGGTAATTTGCTGTGCTGGTCATTATGGTTATTAGGTTTTAGGATTGGGTTGGACCACTGATTGATTTTTCTCCCTTGGCAGCTTGCATAATATCCTCCAGAACAATGAGAGCTAAACTTGAGGTAGAAAGCTTCCAGGCCTGTTCCTGCTCCATTTCTCCAAGCCTTGTGTTTGAAATATGCCCTGTCTTTGGCAAAATAGTCTTACTTTCCAGTTCTGGGAGAAAACCAGGAACTCTGGCAATAGCCTGTGTTATTCTGGGAGTCTCTGGTGCCACCCTGACCAATCTCTCCTGACTAGCACTGTGTTCCTTGCCATATAGCCCCAAGGTATAGATGTACACTAATGTTGAGGCATCATACGTGCATTTCTCATGGGGCTATGGTGACAACACATTTCTGTCTGGCTTTCCTTGCCCCTCAGATCCATTCATCTCTACTCTCTCTCCCCCTCATCTGACTTCCCTCTTTCCTCCCCAGTCTGTGTCCCCCTTATCCCCTCCCTCCTTTCAGTAACACCCACCTTCTGCTATCCTCTCCCTCCTGAGTTCCCTTCTCCTCCACCGTGGCCCCCTGCATGTCCCTCCCTCCTCCCCTCCCAGCAGAACACTTCTACTACCCCCACTCCTCCCTGGTAACATTTGTTCCCTACTAGCCTCCTCTTTCGGGTTCTTTCTTTTCCTTTACCTTCCTGTTTCCTTTTCATTTTCCTGGCTATTGATGTTACATCAGGATATATGCTCACATATAAGGGATTGGTGGTACAATCCACAAATGAGGAAGAACGTATGTCACTTGCTTTTCTGCATTTGTGTTACTTCACTTGGTATAACACTCTCTAGTTCCATCCACTTACCTGCAAATTTCATAGCTTCATCTTTTCTTACTGCTGAGTAGAACTCCACTGTGTAAATGTACTACATTTTTATTATCCATTTATCAGTTGAGGGACATTTAGATTGTTTCCATTTCTTAGCTATTGGGAAGAGAGCAACAACAAACATGGATGGACAGGTATCTCTACAGTAAGATGGGTACATGCCAAGGAGTGGTACAACCGGATCATATTGCAGATTCAATTTTAATTTTTTGAGAGTTCGCCACACTGCTTTCCATAGTGGTTGCAGGAGTTTGCAATCCTACCAGCAGTGAATGAGTGTTCCCTTTTCTCCACATCCTCACCAGCCAGCATTTGGTGTTTTTTGTTCTCTTGATCTTAGCCAGACTGACTGGGAAAAGATGGGATCTTAAAGTGGTTTTTTAAAATCTGCATTTCTCTAATTACTAAGGGTGTTTAGCACATTTTAAGGTGTTTCTTAATACTTTTATGTCTTAGTTTAAGATCTCTGTTCAGCTATATAGCCCATCTTTTTATTGGGTCATCAGTTTTCTTGTTTGTTTTTTGAGTTCTTTGTATATTCTGGATATTAATCCTCTGTCTGATGTGTAGCTTGTAAAGATTTTCTCCCACTCAAAGGGTTTCTTCTTCTCTTCCTTGGTTGTTTCTTTTGCTGTACTGTACAGAAGCTTTGTAGCTTAATGAGGTCCCTCTTATTGATTGTTGACCTTAATGCCTGAGCAGCTGATGTCTGATGTAGAAAGTCCTTTCTTACACTTAAATCTTGGAGGGAACTGCCTATGTTTTCTTCTAGCAGTTTCAGAGTTTCAGGTTTTATATTGAGGTCTTTGATCCATTGGGAGTTGACTTTTGTGCAGCGTGAAAGATAAGAATCCAATTTCATTCTTCTGCAGGTGGAGATCCAGTTTTGCTAGCACCAATTGTTGAAGACAGTGTCTTTCTTCCGTTGTTTGTTCTTGGAAGCTTTCTCAAATAAAAGGTGGCTGAAATTACATTTACTCATGTTTGGGTCTTCTCTTGTGTTTCACTGGCCATTGTCTTTTAAGAATAGTGTAAACATTCAGAGAATTAAAGGTGCTCTACTTAAAAGCATCTACCTACTGTTGCTTTAACTACTCTCTTAAATCCATTCAGGTACCAAATGCACTCTGTATTATTTACAAATCACTGTATAACATACCCCAAACTTAACTACTTAAAATAATGCATATATGTTATTTTACAGTTTCTGTTGGTCAGGAATCCAAGTGCAGCTTACCTGCATTCTCCAGTTCTGTGGATCTCAGAGTGGCAATCATCTCTCAGCTCTTTGGTGAAGGTCCCTATGTGATGATACTTGGCAGGACCCTTGTTAGATCTTAATGAAGGCCTCTGTTCCTTCTGAACTGCTGGCAGGTAACCTGGCTTGGTTCCTTGTCCTTTAAGCTCTCTCCTATAGCATCTTGTAATAAACCAGGAAGTTAGTGAGAGAAAGAAATGATGGTACCAAGATGAGAGAACAGTAGAGAGGTGGGAACCAGTCTTCTGTAATCTAATCAGAGAAATAGCACTCATCACTTCTAACAAATTCTTTGGTGTAAGTAAGTTGTTAAATTGGTCTACTCATGATGTGGGATTTACAGGAGACTGTGACTAAGACCAAATTGCTTGGGATCGCTGTGAGCCATCCTGGCTGCCTGACACAGTATCTACGTTTCTGGCGTCCAAGGAATAGAACTAGATTTTGTTGTATGAAATTTAACTCTTAATTCATCCCTTTGAGTTTAGACTATAAACAAGATAATCGTGTCAGTTTCCACCAATAAAAAAGAGAGATGAAGTGATAGTCATGTATATGGAGATTAGAAATGCATGTGAAAACGTCTCAATGTCAATTGCTTTGGAATGAATTCTTCTGTATGAAAAAAAAATTAAAAAAATAATGATTAAAAAATAATAATTAGTAGATGTGAAAAACATTACCATTGAAATCTACCTGATGACTTTATATCCATGCTCAGATGCCTAGAAGCTCAGAAAGTAACCAACTGTGACTAGTAATAATCAGATATTTAGAGATTAGAAATGCATGTGCAAACATCCAATGTCAATTGCATTGAAAAAGAATTTTTCTGTATGAAACTGTATTTTAATAATGAAATGGAGATCTTTTTTAAAGGTTAAAACATCATTTAATTTATGTCTTATAGGGTTTATACTGAGTACAATATTGTATAACTGTAATAATTCAACTGTAAACCTAAAAATTTACAGCCAATTTTGAAAGAGATGCATCCTACCTCAGGAAACCATTATTGAATATGTCAATTGTGTTGTAATGATATGCTTCTTCTAAGTATGTTGTTATTAAATAAATAATTTTTAAAAATTAAAAAAAAGAGAGATGAGTATTTTCTTTAATCCAGTTGACCTCCTTTGCTACACTGATAGTAAGAGCAAATGAAGTAAGAGAAAAGGAAATTTGCTAGTCAGGTGTAGTGGTGCATGCCAGCAGGCCCTCAGGAGGCAGAGGGAGGAAGATGGCTGCCAGTTCCAGCTGAGTGGGGCGTTACCTAGTGCACCGTGTCCTCCAGGTCAGCCTAGAATAGAGAATGAGACTTTTTTCTCAGAAAATCAAGGAGAAGAAGAAAAAGAAGGGGTGGAGAGGAGTCCAAAGAGGAAGAGAAAAAAATCAAATCCAAGAATTTTGTTTTACAGTCTTGTAACTGAATTTCCAAAGAAATCTGAGATTTGATATTTGAGAATTAATGTACTTATTTTTTTTTCAAAGAAATTCTTTTTTTCCCATTTTCTGTGATTCCTTGAATGGTTTAGTTTAATACATCATGTGATTATAACAGTACACTATCTTCTGTATTACAGATAATGCATAATACAAAATTAGAGAAATGTCAGTTGGATTTAGCTTCATTAAAAACTGATTTCCTTAGCACTATTAAAAATACAGTTGAGGAGCTGGGCATGGTGGTGCACACCTTTAATCCCAGCATGGGAGGCAGAGGCAGGTGGATCTCTGTGAGTTCAAGGCCAGCCTGGTCTACATAGTGAGTTCCAGGAAAACTTGGTCTACATAGTGAGTTCCAAGACAGCTGGGGCTACAGGGAGACCCTGTCTCAAAAAGACCAAAAACAACAACAACAACAAAAAAAAAAAAAAACAAAAAAACAGTTGAGGGACTGGAGAGATAGCTCTGTGGTTAAGATCACTGACTGCCCTTACCAGAGGACTTCTGTTTGGTTCCCAGCACCCACACAGAAGCTAACAATTGTCTTAATTCTAGTTCCAAGGGATCTGATGCTCTTTTGACCTCCATGGGTATTGCATGAAGGGGTATAGTTACGTAAACGAAAGCAAAATACTCATGCACATAAAAAATAAAACATTTAAAACGTAGTTGAATTCCTAGCCCTTTTTTTTTCCTTACTGTTACTAGTCTGATTTTGATTTCTTTCAACTTTTCAGGAGTATAAAAATTAAAGATATAAAATATACCTGCATTTTATTCCATTTCTTGACAGCTCTTCCATGTAGCTTATATTGATATCATGTTTGGCCTTCCACATATTTTCAGAATTATAAAAACTTCTTACTAGTTTTACTGTTCTATTTTGTGACACCATTATCTCATATAGATTATTGGGATTTCATTCCCATTTTTCTTCCCAATTGAATTCCCATACCCTCCCCTATATCCTATGCTCAGTAGAACAGCCACGATAATCCTCTTCCAATATCCCTTTCTATCAACTCTCACCAAAGCCTTCTCACCGTTCTCAAAGTGAAAGCCATGATCATTTAATAACTAAAAGAATCTACAACTGGGGCCACAGCATCTCTGACTCTGTGGCCTTGATATTTGATCAAGGCCTTTGATCACCATATTTGATACACAATTGCAGTTCCCTTAGCACCTTAGAGTGCTCCAGCCTTTCCAGTGGCTGGACATTCTGTTTGAAATACTGTCCTCCTAGGAACTTTCTTGACTTTTACCACCATCTCTTTAAAAAGTACTAAAGTAGGGGCTGGAGAGATGGCTCAGCAGTTAAGAACACTGGTTGTTCTTAGAGAAGACCCAGGTTCGAATCCTAGCACCCACATGACAGCTAACAACTATCGGTAACTCCAGTTCCAGGGGATAGGACAACATCTTCTGTCTTACATGGGCATTGCATGACATGAGTGCACTTACCTACATGCAGGCAATACACGCATACACATAAAAAGTAAAAATAATAAATAAAATATTTTAAAAAGTACTCAGCACTCAGGAGGCAGAGGCAAGTGAATCTCTGTAAGATTGAGGCCAGTCTGTTATACATAGTGAATTCCAGGCCAACCAAGGCTATAGGAAGACCCTGTCACAAAAAAAAACAAAAAGAAAAACAAACAAACAAAAAAACCAAAGCAAACCAAAGCAAACCAAGCCAAACCAAACCAAACCAATAGCATTTTATTGCACTGTTGCTACCTGGTATTATTTAAAACTTCTATACCACATCTATTGAGATCTCTTTATTCCCATTACCTTCTTTTCCTTCACTCCTATCAGTTTAGCATTAATTTAACTTTTTTGTTTGCTTCTCTGCTCCACGTACTCAGGCCTTGCTGTTTGTTAGCCATGCCAGTAGAATAGTGTGCTTACCTTGACCTGCTTCTGGCACACACAGCTACATTTCTGTCTTTGTTTACATAGTCATGCTAGCTCCTTTAGTTTCTTGTCATTAAGTGGACAAATGACTGGCATTTGCACATGACTTTCCATTTGAATGTCACAGACTCATATAAACAGTCTTCTCTGGAGTACCTTATACTCAACACAGAAATAACAAATGCTGTGGCTCAATCTTTTGATTTTATACTTAATAGTTATTCTTCTGACTCATAGTAAGGGTTTATTATTAGGCCAGGGATTTAATTTTTGGCCAGGTTTAAACAGTAATGAATGCATAGTTAATTAAAAATTATGCATGACAATCTATTTCCCTACATTCTGAAATATGTAAAAATACACTTTATTCTACTGTCTGGGCCAAATAATGTTACTCCTCTTCAATTATTTCTTCTCTCTGTCATTATTTTCTGTGAGCAAGTTTAGGGTAAGAGTTGTCACAAACTGTATTTTTCTAGTCTCTCAAATCCCATTATGCTTCTCTGAAAAAGATTATGTTAAACCCAATACTGTAAAGTACAATCAAAACATGCAAACAGTTGCTCTAATTTGGGTATAAAATCCTATGTAGGGTCTCTGTAATAAGAGTTACATAACTTGACTTTAGTGACTTTTAATTGCAAGAATTATTATACAATGTGGCTTTTACAAACACTGGTTCTATTCTTAGATTAGATTATTTGTAGGATAATCTCTAGAGTTTAGAGAAAGTTTTACCACTGAGCAGTCACCCCCACAGTAGAGATGATTAAGCATTTGGAGCCAGTAAAGGAAAGAAAATATAAAAGTTTCTGCAAAGTGTGTCCTGAAGAAGATCATTTAGAAGTCAGATATTGTTGGAAAGGTACTGAGAACACAGATGAAAGCAACAGTTTCAGTTCTAATAAAAAACCGAGACATTTTAGCAGTACAAGGCACTGAACATGGAATGTGTTTCTTAGTAAGGAAATGAGCTCCACATTGCAGGGCCTGTTTGAACGGAACTCCAGATGTTCAAGCATTAAAAGGGAACTAAGGTTGATGGTAGTTTCTTCTCCAGTTCTGTACTATTGGGCTTCTTATAAAAGGACAAAAGAACGCAAATTGATGAAGAACTGGAGTTGTGTTTGATGTAGAGATAGTACCTATTTAAATGATAATGAAACTCACTGAAATTTAGTTCTCCCTTATGTCATAGGAGAAGCAATGTCAAAAAGCAAATAAAACTTAAAAACCCGATGAAAACACATGTTGAAATATACAGACACCAGCAGTATTTTTAACTTAAGAGAAAGCTAGAAAAAATAAGAAGTTCAAACCAAACAGGACTCAAATCTCCAAATAATAAACCTCAAGCTGGGAGAGGCACTGGGCTCTGTAACAGTGTGTAAGTACACGAGAGACACTGCTGTTTACTGTGACCTTCATACATTCAGGACAAAGAAAAGGCAAGAGCAGCCTGTGTGCTGGAATAAATCAGCACTCAGTATGTTGTTGTGCTGTGTGTAGAGGTGGAACTGAAGGAGGGGAAGTATTAATGGAAAAAAATTAGGCTCAGAGGAGAAAAGTTCCAGCTGTGTAGCCACTAAGATGCTATCAATGGATGGACCGTAAAACGTTCCAAACAACAGAGTTTCAAATGGTAATCTGTTAGGAGCACATAGCTGATTATTTACCTTGAAAGTTTTTAGAGAGAAAAGCAAGAACAGCTAAATAGTCCCTGGGCATAACAAGGCATTTCTAGAATCTTCTTTGCTGGTGATGGATATTTGCCCAGTTCTTTTGCTTTTGTATTTACTTTCTGTGACATCATTTCTCATCGAATGCATTTGCATTGTCAATTAACAAAGAACTAAAAAACAAACTTAAAATCGTTTTTCTCCTATAATATTTAAGAATTTCCTCTTATTCTTCCTTTTGGGTGATAACTCAGTAGGTGCAGCAAAGTCATTCCTCCAGTGATGAAAACCAGACATATTTTTAGTGTCTGTTCAGACAAGATATATCATTGGGAATAAAACAAAGACATTTATAATTGTGGGAAGTAAATGTGAGCAGGGTAGGCTGCAGGTTTCTTTTGTGAAACCTCATAATCCCTCTTTATCATTTGCTACATTTTTGTGCTCAACTTTGAGGAGATTGGGCTGACTAGCGATAATTTGTATTTCCCTGTACAAATATTTTTCTTCATCTTTTTGAACTTTACATGTTAGATGTTTATTATTTTTTATATCAAAAGCATGTACTGATGTTGAACTATGAAAGAGAGCAATGAATGTAAGTAATGTTCTTCTTTTTGAGATAATGAAAGCAACCAATTTGTCTACCATGTCTCTGTTTGAGGTAAGTTGACTGAAGTTTACAATAATTTGAAACAGCTAGATATGACAACAGAGACAGCATTCTAGAATAAAGGCTGTATACATTGGCAAGTTTGATTCTCTTTGGACCATTCTAGACATATTTCCCATATGCCATTGAATAGAAACTGGTATGCTAATGAGATAAAGAAAGTGAGGAAATCATGCTGTGGAAAAACTTGTTTAACTATGACCTGTGATAAGTTAGAGGTGGTGGCACATGCCTTTAATTCCAGCACTTGGAAGACACTGGCAGGTGAAGCTCTGTGAGAAAGAGGCCAGACTAGTTTGCATAGCAAGTTTCAGGCCAGCTAGGGCTAAAACAAACAAACAAATAAGCAAATAAACAAACAAGCAAACAAACCAAAGCCAAGCCATAAAATGTGTGTTTATACTGGACATGAGATATTACATTGTATTTGTAAAGGTAAGAGATCTTGAGAGTACGAACTTTAGCAATGACAATAAACTTGGAAGGGTATAAGAAACTTAGATAATTTAAATAATCTTTTTTCACATTTTCAGAACTTATTTTCTCTTTTATCAGATATAAATGCTAGATTACAAGGTTATGTAATTGGTCCTAAAATTTTTGTCATCGGAATAAAAAAAGAATTCCTGTTTTTTAATCTCATTAATTATAAAATTCCTAAAGCCCTTTTCTGTGGGAGGATAACTTTTATTTCTCACAGTATTCAGTGAAATAAAAGAAATTGCTAAAGTACATTAACAACCCTCATTAATGGGTTTCCTGTGGGATCCAGAAAGAAGGTAAATTTGTTGAGTTAAGAATATCAAAGAAGAATGCAAAGGTGAAGAAAGTTTAGAATATGTTCATGTAATTAGGTTGAATTATCACATTTATCTCTTTGGGTCTTGAACTGAAGAAAGAAATTCATGAAGGGAAGATTACAAACTTTCTACCCCTTAACCTTTACCACCAACTTTCAATTATTTAAAAGTATCATTTACCTCCCCACTTGCTTGGATAGCTACACTTTAATTTTTTATTGTTATTATTTTGTTTATAGCAAGACTCTAAGTGAAAAAAAAGTGCTGATACTAAATCTCAAAACCATTAGCAAATCTTTTCTCTGTGGTTATGCTTTATAACAGTCAATTTCATAAACTCTTTTTTTTTCACTTGCAGCCAATTTACTATCATATCACAAATCTCAGTGCCATCCTCCTTCAATCTCATTAAAAGAGCAGCTTTAATCTCTTTTCTCTAGGTTGCTTATCACCAGGAAAACATATTCAATAGCAGAGATCATGGTAGAGCTGTCTGGGATTACTAAAATTTCATTACTTCTATAAAATTTGTCACAGTGTATTTGCAGATAGGTCATGAATTACCATTGAATACTACACCTGTCAAAATAGATGAGTTGGGTTCCTTTGAAGATTGGACTTGGTAACCTCATTATCCTTTCAATCCAAACTTTCCAGAGATTGTCTGATGATGTGAAATAGAAGAAGCTTCACGGTGTTACAGAAAGCTACAGCATGAAAAGTAAGTAGAAAGCAGGTGGAACACCCAGGAGCCTGAGGAAATGGGACCCAAGGCAACGGGTCTTGGCAGAAACCCAGCATGTGTCCTTCAGAGAGTTTATTTTGTCTGGCTATACAAAGGCTGGTAACAAGACAGCAGTGTGTATTAGGGAAAGTCCATTTTGTTCCTTTTTGTTTGAAGTGTTTGAGGGGAAATTTTTTTCCAGTCACATTTCTTTTTATGTTTCAATTACCTTGCATTAAGAGGCTCTGTGTTAGAGATTGTGCTAAATGTCTCAAATATCTGGTCACTCAATTAAAAGAGAAAGCAGTTTCTGTCCTCAAGGCTTAACACTGTAATATGATTTCTTTCAACTCTATAAATAAATGTTGAGAAGTTGATATATAAGTACTCGAAGGATAGAAAAATAGCCATCATTGGAACTATAGAAGGCCAGAGAAGATCAGGGAAGATGTGATATTTGGGTTGCTGATAGAAGAGTAGAAATTGATCAGAGCTATTAAGACTGGCAGGCAGCAGGTATGAAACCATGGATGCATAGGAACGATGAAATATGCTAGTGACCTCAAGTAAGGGGATATTGTATGGTGTGTGAGCACCTAAAAATGAAGAGCATTCTAAATGAAGCTGAGGGACTTGAACTTCAACCATGAGGCTATGGGGAACCATAACAATATTTTAAGGGGGGAGATGAAAAGGAACAGTCACGTTTTCTCTTACCAAAGCCTATGCCTGTCATGAGACCAGAAGAAAGAACAGTTGTAATAATTATGTGCTGGAATCTAGACATATAGATGAAAGACTAAACCATGACACTGATAAAGGAAATTAAGGTTATATTCAGGAAAAATTGTGATACTATTAAGCAATATTTAGAAACCAAGATGCATAGGCTTTGATATGTGACTGAATATTTAGATGAAGAATAATTCATTAAGTAAGGTAAATGAAAGTTTCATATCTAGGAACAGACAAAATATAGATGTGAACATGCATGGAAAGGTTATTTTTAGCCTCATTGTCTCTGGTATGCCTGTAGGCTCTCTCAGAAGAGATTAGAGGAAGTATTCAGGATGGAGCAAAGCCTGGAGAGATACAGAGGTCATGACTGAATTCGTACCCTGATATTCCCAGCCCTGAGCCTTGAAGTAGTTATCAGGCCTTGAGCCTCAGTTGATCTGCAGAAGAAAATCATATCTATCTCAGAAACTGGTTTTGTTCCCAAGCATAGACCCCAGTGCAGTTACATTCTGTCAGAAGGTAGAACCATTTCATTTGCTCAAGGCATATTCCATGTGGCAGGCCATTTAATGGTATCCTGTAGGCTGAGGGTGAGGTGAAGGTATACCAATCACAAACTTCATTAAACTTCTCTGAGTACACTGTGTCTAACCGATGGATGAAACTTTCCAAAATTCTAGAATATTATGGTTGTTTAGGTACATACTTGTTTTCTTCATCTTTCTTTACCACAATTATTCTTATTTATTTGTTGTCAATATATCAGTTACTTTTCACATCACTAAGAAAAATACCCGTTAAGGAAAGAGACACTTATTTTGGTGCACTGTTGAGGGTCTATGCCATCATAGCAAGGAAAACATGGCAGCTCGAGTGGCTTGGACCATGACTTCAGGAGCTGACAGTGACCAGTTGCTTCCTAGTGGAAGGCAGGAAACAGAAAGAGTCAGAACAGACCTGGAGGTGTGCTAAAACCTTCAAAGATCCACTCCTGCGGGCCTACACCTCACCTGCTAAAAGTTTAACAGCTCTGAACAATGCCACCAACTAGCAGTCAACTGTACAAAGATAGGAGCCTGTGGGAGACAGTTCATATTGAAATTGCAACAGCTAACTAGGTGGTATTATCTACTATATACCAATAAGTCAAACTAAAAATAAAAAAGTGTTTAAATGGACTTCATGAGCTAATAAAAGCTCATTTTACTAGTTTAAAAAACCTTTTGTTTTTCAAAAATATTCTATTTATTATTTTTATTTTCTGTGTACGAGTGTATTGCCTGCATGGGTGTAAGTGCACTGTGTTGTGCAATACCTGTGGAGGCCAGAAGAGGCCATTGGATCCTCTGGAACTGGAGTTATGGACTGTTGCTAGCTGCCATATGGATGCTGAGAATTTAATCCAGTCCTCTGCAAGAGCAGCTAGCGTTTTAACCACTGAGCCACCCTATCCCCTAAAAAAAAAAAAAACCTTTTCGTGCTCCTCAAACTATTCTCCAACTATTGATTTAAAAGGTATTTAGTGACTCTTGTTAATGTGTTAGGTTGTAAGCACCAAATATATAAATAAAATATGTTTGATAATGTTTTCTGGACATGAAATGTCTGTCTACACATGAACTCTCAGTAGCCTTGACTGTTTGCATGTGACTTGTAGAAAGAAGTTCAAGCCAGACAAAATCCCAGCATGGATCAGATCAGGGAGGGGATTATGAAGTCTTACCTCTAGCTGAGGTGCTATTGGCAACTCATGGTTACTGAGGGAGAGAGAGTCAGTTTTCTTCAAGGATGCAGCCCTTGAGAGGCTACCCATGCTCCTGTGGAAGGTCCTACACCATGTATTGGACATAATACAGGCAACAGTAACTGGCCTGAGTGGGATTATTTTTTTCTAAGTACATGGGATTGGGAGGGGAAAGTGGTGGGTTTGATAGGGGAGGATTTGCAGAGGAGGAAGCAGTATGGATTTGATCAAAACATTATATACTTACATTAAATTCTCAATAAAAAAAGAATAAAGGATTTTAAAGGAAATTAAAAAGTATAAAAAATGTTTGATACCAGACAGGTATACAATAATTTTAAATACAAATAAGTAGAAAATTGAAAACAAAAGAATTTTAGGTTGTGATAAGTAGGAAGCAAGTTAAAAAGAATGGTAAATGTGATTTTGATGAACTAATGAGGATATGTGTTGATGTTGGAGCAAGGGCTATGGATCTGAGGACTGACAGTTAATGGCAAACTTCAATGATGGAAGAAGCTCAACACACAGAGAACTGGAGCTACAGGGTACTAAGCAGAAGGGAAAGAGACACCATGGTAAGAATCAGCATACTTTCTTTTAAGCAGGTGGAGGATCTCTCATAGGAGATGAACTCCAAGAGCAGCTACAAAGTGTGCACTACATTGTAGGCGCTGGTAGAGTTGAGTTTTATGCTAGGTGTAAGGACAAATTTCTGGAAACATTTGTGCAGAGGAATGATGATGTTATCTTAAGAAAGCATTCTGGAGCTAGGTGTGTTGGCACATATCTTTAATTCAGCACTCTAGAGGCAAAGCCAAGAAGATCAGGAGATCAAGGCCAGCTTTGGCTGCATAGGGATTTCCATTTCAAGCAGCACTGTTTAGCACCTTGTCTCTGAAAACAAGCAAGCAAGCAAGCAAGCAAGTAAGCAAACAACAAAAATCACCAGAAAACAACAGAAGATGAAGCTCCTTCTACATTCTTTGAGAGACTTAAGTGTAAGCTGAGGGAGGGGACCATTCTCTCCTACTCAGAAGGACAGACTCCTACTCCCGAGTGAAGCTGGCAGAACACCATCGGGAGCTGGTTAGAAAACCATGGCTAAATATTAATAAAAGAAACATGTAATTTAATATACGAGATTCTTCCCTTCTGGAAGTTATCATTAAATAATTTTTTAGCAACAGAGAAAATGCATAAATAATGTCATCTTTTTATTTTAAAGTATTTATTTCCCTAGATTCAGCCATACATTTAATTTTTTTTAAAAAAATCACACTTTAAAAAGAGGGACAAAAGCCTCCTTTTCTATCTTTCTACACATTTTAGGCACAAAAAAATATAATGCATTGTGACTTGTTCAAAGCATTCAACTCAAAAGAAAATTGCATTTAAACATTTTTAAGAGCTAAGCAGCTAAATAAAACCATATTATATATGGAAGCAGAGAAAGGACAAGGAATTTCGTTAACTAAGATCAGCATCATACATTCAACTCATACGTTGCAAGGAACAGTTTAACTGCATAGTTGCTGGTGAAAGTTTAGCAATTATAGTTTTTGTGGAAAGGGGAAGGACAAGAAAATGAACAACAGTTTGACATAAATCAATTATAACACAAAATATATTTAATAATATAAAGAATCTTTCAGATAGCATTCCAATTGAAATTAATCCACTTACCTGTCCAATTTTTTTTCACATATATTACATAAAGTTCAAAATTTGAAAACATTATAAATAACAAAAGTGGAATGTGCAAAACTGTGGTGTATGAAGTTTGTAATTATAGTATGAAATTTGAAAGGAGAATTTTAACACTTAAAGTGAATTTAAAAATTAGACATTATTTTAGAGACTGGGGAGATGGCTCAGTGGTTAAAAGCACTTGTTGCTCTTGCAGAGGACTGGAATTTGGTTCTTAGCATCAACATCAAGTGGCTCACGACTGCCTCTAACTCCAGCTCCAGAGGAATTAGATGCCTTCTGGTCT
>NW_008344194.1:2050937-2054991 GCF_000622305.1 Nannospalax galili | reverse complement strand
AAGTGCGCCCCCTCCCTCTCACCCCCGCCCCCGAGAGAATATATGTCTTCTGTGCTCTTTCGCCACACACACACACACACACACACACACACACACACACACACAAACACACACACACACACACACATGACACGGACACAGACACGCACATTCAAACAAAAATCAGACATTTTAAAATTATTGATGGAACTCTTATGGAAAGAAAAAGGTATATTTAAAAATTGTTATACTCTATAGATATACAAATTATTTAGTTGAATAAAAATGATTTTAGTGTGGTACTTTGAATTTTTTCAGTTTTAAATCTTAATGAGCTATTTAACAGAAATCTATGTACCCTTCTCTCTACAATGAAATTTAGCAATGATCATCAAATGAGACCGTAACTTCCTAATACGTAAAGCTCGTGCCTGCTCATGATCTTTGCACTTACCTATCTCTGATGAAATTGCTTCTCACCTTGTTTTTTCTTGGCATTTTCCTTAACATCATGTAAGTTTCTGCTTAAATAGCATCTCTTTTTGGAGGGCTTTGCCCAAATACTAATCTACGGATGCTATATCTTTATACCCCCTTGTTCAACTAGAGTTCATGAGCTATGATCCTGTCCATTCTCATGGGGTAGATAAGGGTGATGAGAACAAGACTGTCTTATTACTCTGCCCATTCAGTCTTGGATTAGTACATGGTATGAAAATCCTTCTCAAATAGTTTGAAGTCTATTCTCTCTTTTATGAGAATTGTCTTTTACTTTACTTTAGTGATGTTCCTTTTCCAAGGCAAGGGACACTGACCTCCAATACAGCCCATTCAGTTTCCAAGTCAGTTGACCAGTAATGTTGTTATATTTAAAGTAGAAGATTTGAAAGTATGTAAGAAAACTAATCTTCTGTATTGCAAATCCTGGAAATGCCTTTGTGAGAATTTAAACACATTCCTATAATAGTTTACTTTCTGTGAAAGAAAATAGAAAGTAAAATATGAGTTAGCTTATTTGTGATGTTTGGAATTTGAGGGTCTTTCTGACCTTCAGTGCTATCTGGCTGTAGTCTATGGCCCCATCCCCAGTCCCTGTTCAGATATCACTACAACATTAACAACAGATGCATCAGAGGGAGGAAAAGAATACAAACAGCACTATTACATTTGCTTTTCTTTCCCTATTTGTAGAACATACTTGTATATCTTTTTAGATTTGTGCTGACTTTCATTTCACAACCTTAAAACATAGATAAAAATGATTTCTCAGATTAAGATGTTGGGTAATGAGGTAAAAGCGGTGCAGAGGTAAGATAGATGAGTTATAAAACAGACAGGGGAATTATAAATATATATTGTTTTCCACCTAACAGATTCATTTGTCAGCAAGGGCAACTGTTTTGAGGGAGGAAGATTATTTTTGCAGCATATGTGCAAAGTGTGCATAATAAGTCATTTAAATCAAGGTTATGCGTTGTCTGGAGGCAATTATTCTCTTTCCTATTTGTCAAATGTAAAAAGCCAATTGTAAGCAGTTTTGAACTGTTATTTTGCTGCAATTATGCACTCCTTTGACAAAGGATAATGATTTACTCTACAAAGAAGGTGCTGCAGGGTTACTCTATGGAATTTATCTTGTAAAGGGGAGAAATAATTAACCAAACAGGTACACAGGAGAGGGAGGGATAAAATCTGACATCAATGGGCTCCTCCAAGGATTGATAGATGCACTTTCAATTCTTTGTAATGACTTCAGAACTCCTTGCTAACATCTGGGCACAATATTCACCCAGGATGCAAATTTAATTTTGACCTCTCTTCCTTGTCCAATGAGACTTTTTTAGGAAATATAGACAGATGGTACAAGTGTTTTTTTAATGCTATTTAGAAGTTGACATTAAATGTCTGGAGGCCAGAAAGGGTAAGAGAAGTTTTGCTATAATAAGCTGGAGCCCAGGTGGCAAGGATGTGAAAGAATCCTAGGCAGTGTCAGTGTAGTGACTGTTGAACATGCTGGGACACTGAATTGGTATAGTTTGTTGTCAAAGACTTTGTCAGCCAGAAAGTTAATTAGCAAATTCTCATGGAAGTTTTGGTACAATGAGGAATCCTTCTGTTGATGCTTTATTCATTTTATGGCTGAGCTCAGATTTGTTTGCTGTTTATAATTAATTGCAAAAAAAGATCTTTCTTTTCTTCTCTTCCCTTGGGACAGGGTCTTCTTCTGTAGTATGGGCTGCCCTGAAAGTCAGCTTCTCCAGAGCTGGGACAACCAATGTGCACCACGATGCCGAGCTGATAGGAAAATATTTTTTAAATGCATAACTTCACAACACTGCAGTTATTCATTTTAGTGTTTACTTTATATCACGTAGCACGTGCTTTTGCACTGGCTAAATAACAAGGAAGGGAAGAGATGACGACAGGAATAAGGATGAGAGACACACACTGTCCCTCTGCTGTGCCAGGCTGAACTGCTGGGAATCTGTGTCCTTCCCTGGTTCCTCCTCTTTCCCGGCAGTGACTTGGGTGGCTGGCTGTTTCTACTTAGCAGCCTTTGTTACTTTTTGTAATCATCAGTTTTTTCCCACTGTGTCACAATCCAGCTCCTTTGATTTACTTTAACTTTCCATTACATGTCCCAAATGTGGGCTACTGTGTCTTCCAAGAAGAATCACTTCTTTTATAATGACTGATAAAATCTGATAATTATCATCAGTCTGTGTCTCGCATCACAACAATAAAAGGCCTTATTACTACCTGTGTGCCGATGCCTTAGGTTGCACAGTGCAGTGGAAACAGACATTCCTCCCACAGTAAATAGTATATCAAGTATTAGAACACTTACATTGATTAGTTTTCCCCAGATTCTTATTGGTCTTGTTTGGTGAAACTTGAAATCAACTGCTTCAGACTTGAATAGAAACATGAAACAAGTTCCATTCTAAAATTATTCTTTACAGCCTGAAATCAGTGCCCACTCCTTGAGTCTTTCTGCTCCAGTGAATTTGTCTTTTCTCAGACAAGACAACATAATCTCCCAGACATCTTCATGAGAGTCAAACCTGTACCCTGAGTCAAGTCCAGGTGAGATGAATGCTAAAGCTTTCCCTCTCTTCCTCTAGTTCCCACAGTGTGTGTCTGCATCCTCTAGGCAACCTGATTTCCTACTCCAGAACTTTAAGAATTTCATTCAACGTGCTTGCACTTTGATCTAGATCCTATAAAATCCATTAAACTTCCTTCATCCCCCAAGTTCAGTTAATATTCTTTCAGGTTGACTATTTTCAGCTTCCAAATATGCAGTGTCTCTGGTTTAAGTTACTTAACATAGTGTCCTCCAGTTTCATCCAGTTTGCTGCAAATTATGGAATTTCATTATTTATTTTTTAAAGTGTCCTCTAAAATTATTATTAACTATTGTATATGAATGAATGTATTATTGCATGTATGTAAGTGCCCCCATCATGCAATGCCTGTGGAGGTTAGAAGAGAGTGTTGATTTCCCATGTAACTGGAGTTAAAGATTTTTTTTTAGCCTCCATATGAGTGCTGGGATTCCAACCCCAGTCCTCTGCAAGAGCAGCCCTAAGGATTTATTTATTTATTAACTCTCCAGTCCTGCAAGTGGTATATTAAGGAGAGTGTTACCTTATAATATAAGAATTATAATGACAGATTAACATTAAAATTAAACATGTGGGAAAAGCTTAGTCCTCCTCAAAATGTGTGAATGTGTTGGTTGTGTTTGGGTGAAAATGGGTGTGGCATCTGACTGGCTGCCAATCAGACCTTTGCTTTTTATGATTGCAAAGTGTACAATCACAACCGAGAGGCGGCTGCCTAGCCAGGGTCAGTATTATTTTAGTCAGATTTCCATCCAGGATGGACACAGTACCATCAATGACACCAAGTTGTAAAGTGGCATTGAATCCCTTCAGAGAAAAACTTTCCTTTTTAAAATTATTTGAGAATTTCCTACATGAATATAATGTTTTGACAAATACACCCACATCCCTTTCTCCCAACTCCCCCATGCCTCCTGCCACTTTCTCCTCCCAACTTTGTGTATTCT
>NW_008344194.1:2034399-2046984 GCF_000622305.1 Nannospalax galili | reverse complement strand
GTCTGGAATCTTCTAAGAATGCTTTTGGCCTCAGGACCTTGGGTGTTGGACTGACCTGAGATCCTGGCCATGGCCGTGCCCCGCAGGGATGCAAAGGCAGATGGGGTGGGAATAAGCCCCAAGATTTCCCAGGGAGTAGATTGAGTAGCTGGGTTGTACTGGATGCAAAGGATCAGGGAGAGGCAGGGTAAGCCTCCAAGCCCCAGTAAGAGGCTGTCAGCCCCAGAAAGAGGCTGGGCGGTGTTGCAGGACCAGGGAAGCAGAGAGAGGTGAGGGTGGGGCCTTGTCCAGAGGCAGAGCTCCTGGGGCCCAAGGAAGGCACCAAGCCGGTCTGGGTGAAAAGGGTCAGGAACAGCACTGGCTCCCCAGGTGTCTGGGGCCCCAAGACTAGGAATGGCACAGGGCCCAAACTAGGAGTAGAGAACAGCGGGGGAGATGAAAGGGTGAACTCGGCTGGGGGAGTCAAGGCCCGGAGGCTTGCGCTATAGACTTACCCCAAGAGAGGCCTGAGGGCAGGAGAGCGGGCCAGGAGAATTAGCAGGTGGTGCAGGTCCGGGAAGCAGGGAGAGGTGAGGGTGGGGCCAGGTCCCGCAGAAGCAGTGCTCCTGGAGCCCAAGAAAGGCACCATGCTGGCCTGGGTGAAAAGGATCAGGAAGCAGCACCGGTTCTCCAGGTGTCTGGGGACCCAAGACCAGGAATGGCGCAGGGCTCAAACCAGGAGCAGAGAATAGCGGGGGAGATGGAAGGGCGAATGAGGCCTGGGGAGTCAAGGTGAACGGGGCTCCCGATGGACCCACCCTGAGAGGCCTGAGGATAGGGGAGCAGGCCTATTTATTATTTTTATTTTATGTGATGGACCCACCCTGAGAGGCCTGAGGATAGGGGAGCAGGCCTATTTATTATTTTTATTTTATGTGATGGACCCACCCTGAGAGGCCTGAGGATAGGGGAGTAGGCCTATTAATTATTTTTATTTTATGTGTATGCATGTATTGCCTGCATGTAGGTAAGTGCGCCTGTGTCATGCAATGCCCACGGAGGACAGAGGAGGCTGTCGGATCCCCTGGAACTGGAGTTATGGAAAGTTGTTAGTTGCCATGTGAGTGCTTGGATTCAAACTCGGGTCTTCTGCAAGAACAGCCAGTGTTCTTAATCGCTGACCCATCTCTCCAGCCCCATCTCTATTTCAATAAATGAATAATAGTTACATACCATGTGCTCTTCATTCATTCATTTGTTCCTGTGTGCTCACGTTGGCCTATTACCTCACGTATGGTGAACAGTTTTGCACAAGCATGGGCAGGGAAGCTTCATTTTGAAATGTTGATGTTATTTCCTTTGGCTCTTACCAGCAATGGGATCGGACTTTCACATGAGAGCTCTTTTAAGTGTTTTTTGAGGAACTGTCATGTTGGTGTCTATCATTTCTGAACTAATTTGCACTCCCACTACTTTCCTTATTCTCCACATGCTTGCCGTGTTTTTGCATGTGTATATGTTTGGGTTCTCATGTGTGGTGGTGCACATGTGTATGAATGTGCATGCATGTGTGTGTAAAGACCAGAGGCTGATGTTAAAAGTTTTCCTCAGTTGCTCTCTACATTTTTCATTAGAGCAGGGTCTTGCAACAGGTCCCAGCCCTCACTTATGTGGGTTATCTAGTGCATGCATGTGTGTGTAAAGACCAGAGGCTGATGTTAAAAGTTTTCCTCAGTTGCTCTCCACATTTTTCATTAGAGCAAGGTCTTGCAACAGGACCCAGCCCTCACTTATGTAGGTTATCTTTTATGGGGCCCAGGTTCACTCCCCAGTACTACAAAAACAATAAGAAACTAAATAAGCTCATTCATTTAAATATTTTAAACACCAAAAGTCACCAAGGAAGGCATACGGATAGAAAATAAACATGAAATAGGAGCTGGAGAGATGGTTCAGAGGTTAAGAGCACCAGCTGCTCTTGCAGAGGACCTGGGTTTGATTCCCAGCACCCACATGGCAGCTATGAACCATCCGTAACTCCAGTTCCAGGGGAATCAATCCAAAGCCCTCTTCTGACCTCCGCAGCATTGCACAACATGGGTGCACTCACATACATACAGGCAATACACTCATACACATATAATAAAAATAATAAATAAAATATTTTAAAAATAGCTATTCTAACTAGAGAGAAATGAATTTTATTCTAATTTCAATATGTATTTCCCTGATGGCTAATTGATACTGAGCATTTTTCATATAAGAAATATTTTTTCTTAGTCATTCACATTTTCTCTTTGAGAGCATCTATTTAGATTACTTGCCCATTTTTAGGTCAAATTGCTTATTTTTTTTGTTTTTAAGTTTTGAAATTCCTTATCCATTCTACATTTTAACTGTGTCAGATGAATAATTGACAAATGTCTTCATCATGTAGGTTGTGTTTTTATTTTGTTGTTACCTTTGCTATATTGAAGATTCTCAGTTTGGTGTAGTTCCATTTACTAATTTTTCTTCTGTATCCTGTGTTTTGGGGTAAAATCCAAAAATCATTGTCTGTACCCATATTTTAAAGTACTTCCCTCTCATTTAGATTTTTAGCCCATTTTTTTAGTGTTTGTACATGTTTAGATATAGGAGCAAGAAAAGTGTTATTCATGTGTCTATTCAGTTTTCCCAGCACCATTTGTTTAAGAGGCTGTCTTGTCTTCAATATGTGGTTTCGGTCTTCATGCAGAACTGTTTGGAAAGATGTTGGGTTATTTCTGGACTCTCTGTCCTGTTCCTTGGTCTCTGTTTATATTATTGCCAATATCTTTTCTATTGGCTCCTCTTGCTTTGTATCAGGTTTTCACATCAGCTTTGCAATGCCTCCCTCTTTCTCAAGATTGTTTTGGCTATTTTGGGCTTTTTTTCCCCCCTCTTCTGTGTGCATTCTAGAATAGTTTGCTTTATGTCTGTGAATAATATCTTTGATATTTTCATGGTCATTACATTGAAGTGGTTTGGTGATAGAGATATTTTTAGCAAGACCATTTCCTTCAGCTCATTAACATGGGTGGCTTTCCTTTTTTGTTTTTGCACATTTTCTTCAATTTCTTTCATATGTGTTTTGCAATTCTCATTATAGAGTCTTTCACTTCCTTAGTAAAGTTTTTTTGCACTTTTTGGTTGTTTGGTTGATTTGGCTTCCTCTCTCTCTCTCTCTCTCTCTCTCTCTTTCAGAAGGGCACTCTCTCTCTCTCTCTCTCTCTCTCTCTCTCTCTCTCTCTCTCTTTCAGAAGGGCGATACAAGCAGACATGGTTATACATGCCTGTAATCCCAGCACAGAGCTGATAAAGATTAGGATTTCAAGGCAAGTTTTGGTTAGACAACTTGAAAGCCAGTCTGGGATACATGAGACTCTGTCTTATCCTCTACCCTAATAAAAGAACAGGATGATAAGCATACATCCTTCACCACTATTCATCCTTCTTTCCTTGTGGTACTAAAGACTGAACCTAAAATTTTCAGTGTCTTTCTCTCTGCTTCTTTCTCTTGCCTGACTGCTGTGAAGAAAATGTCTAGTACTACTCTGAGTAAGGATGGTGAAAGTTATCTCCCTAGTCATGTTCCTGACCTTAGAGGACTCGTTAACTTTCTCCAGCTTAACTTTCTCTTTGCCTGTGGGTTTATCCCATACAGACTTTATTATGTTGGGGTGCAATCTCTCATTACTTAATTTGTTCAAGAATTTTTCTCACAAAGGGGTATTGGAGTTTATTAAATGTATGCATGCATTTCCTGAGGTGGCCATATGTGATTTTTCTTAAAAAAACTTTTGGTTTGATGTATACTGTTTTCTAAAATGCAAACATTCAGCCATCTAGCAGAGTGGTTCTTACCAAAGGCTCAGAAATGAGTGAGGGAGAGAACTCATTAAAATTTTAAGGCCTGATGATAAATAATGACACAAATGGCAGAGTAGGAGAATAAATATGCCTAAGTTTGAGAGTCGCACAGAAAGAACAAACATCAGTGTGTACTGAATACAAGGGAGGTCAGAGTGAATCGCATCTCATTTTAGCAAGATACAAAGACTGTACAATTCAAAAAGCTGTCGTAAGTGATGGGATATGATTATTTGAAACTGCTAAGCAGGGGTGTAATGTAGAACCTCTCCAGATAACTGTAGAATAATCATATGCATTCTATGTCAAGAACATAGGGCAACAGCATGGAGGAATAATTGAGACAATGGTTTGGTCATAAGGTAAACACCATTCCTGGTTTCTTTAACAATTCCTGGTTTCTTTAACAATGCTGTGTGGC
The DNA here is from genome assembly GCF_000622305.1 of Nannospalax galili. Taxonomy (NCBI): domain Eukaryota; kingdom Metazoa; phylum Chordata; class Mammalia; order Rodentia; family Spalacidae; genus Nannospalax; species Nannospalax galili. The sequence continues at coordinate 2,042,693 of NW_008344194.1, read as the reverse complement.
ATTGTTGGTATTACTCTATACCTCTGAACTAGAGCTTCCTCACTGATGAAATAGGGTCAGTGATATAACTGATTTTTAGTTAATGGAGATTTCTACTAGGTAGAAGACACAGAGTGATGGGTAAATAGGTAGACAGATAAATAGGCGGGGAAACAGATAGCTAGATAGATGATAGATGACATGAGAGGTATGTAATGAGAAAACAAGGTTTATGTAGATAGCAGGTTAATTTCGACTTGAGTAATATAAACTGGTTTATTATAAATATGAAGTATATAAAAAAATCCACATGTTTCAGAAGAATTACCAATTTCCAGTTTTTGGGTTACTAGTCTATTTGAAGAGGAACCTGACATTGAAAATTCAATGATGAATAATCATATTTAGACTTTATATTTAGGATGCAATATACATGGCAACTTATTAGATTTTGTATAATACTAGAAAATTTAAACAAAATCAGAAAGGCAAAGCAATGAAATAAAATATCTGTTAGAGAATCACATTTGCTTTAATCTATAGATTAAATATGATCATGATAATATTTTATATAATTGATATGTTTTATAATGACATACATTTTTAATTTCCTCTAAATATTCCCCCTAATTGGTCATCAGTTGAGAACAGTATGTGCCTTAGACTCTTATGCAGGACACAATATGCTTGTTTACAGTATTAATTTGCATATAGGCTCCTTTCTTAATTGATTAGGAAGAAGCAAGCTTGAACACAGCTTTCCCAAATCATCTTAAGTTCCCGAAAGTGATATTTTATTGACCCACTATTCAAGAGTAAAAGCGACTTTTTGCGAGGGTGATTCAGATAATTATCTTAATTTGCTTCATAACTTTCTACGTATTGATAGATCACTAAGGCTTTTAAAGTGGGTAGTCAGGATCAGTGTGTGAACTAACAGGGACCATTAATCAGTGAAATGTATCTAAGTGATTTAGCCTGTGTTAAGTGACTGCTCAAAAAGTATGAGCACCTGACTCTATTTTCAAGGCACACTACCAGTTAAAACACCATGAACCTGAAAAACAATTCAGAATTGGGAGAAACAGTCACACATTTTTTGGAACAGTAAGATTTTCTGTCTTTATTTTTTCCAAGCATCACTGCTTGCTTTTCATAGACAGAGAATTTCCTTGCTCTATCTGTTTGTAAGTTGTATCTGGTAATATTCAATTAAAAACAGTAAGCATGCAATTAATTATACAAATGTCACCTTAAAATATATCTGCTAGCCATTGCAATGTAGCTAACATTGATAAAATATAGTTCCTTGGTTATTTGCTTAACTCATTTTCTTTCTATTTTAATTAATGTGAATTCTAGCAAGTAGACTGTAAATGATTCAGCATTCTATCTTCAGCTCCTAATGCATACCCCACTCCCCCCAAAAAACCCCACATTGACTGCACAAGGTCCTCTGGTTTGTTGATCTTTTCTGTTCCTTTGACTTACAGTTGACTTCTGTCATACCCTTCACAGCAACTGTTTCCCTCTGAGCCTTCTGTTGAAACAATTTATAAATTTCACAAGCATGATTAGAATGAATGTTTGTTCACAATTTTTCCACACAAGCTTTGCCTTTGTCTAAGTTAGTGAATTTCTTTGTGCATCTGTGTATGTTTTACATTGTGCACTTTTATTACATAGCACAGTTTAGTACATACACACACATGCACACGCACACGCACACACACACACATATATATCAAGGTTTGTTTATATTCATACCCTTTATAAATGTCCCTATATTTTTTCTTGTGTATCCCAGAGGATAAATTTGATAGTCATATTTTCCCTTTTGAATGTTTATTAAACATGTAGCAAGGAAAAGTAAAAGAAGTAAAAGTATAGCTAGCAAGTGGTAGATAGAAAGAGTAGGTAGACAGAAGAACACCATCAAGTTGGATGCTCAAAGCCTGGGGAAAGTTGGTTGAGGCAGTCAGCTGGAGATCCCAGTGAGGTCCAGAGTGAGGCCGAGAGTCCCCTAAGGCAAGGCTTCCAAGAAAAGGAACAAATAGCAGCAGGAAAGTAGCACCATCAAATCACCAGAAACCCACTGGGGAGACCTGCTACAGCAGCCAGCTGGAATTCTGGATTCAGAGAGTTCGGGAAGAGCACGATGCTCCCTCAGGTAAGGTTTCCAAGTTAAAAAAAAAAACAAATAGCAACACACAGATACCATCAAATCAGGTGCTCACAGCACCCACCAGAAACAGACTAGTAGAGTACACTCAACTGGCCGGAGTTCCTGATTGAATTTTCTTTACTTTGAGAAGCTTCCTATTCCTGAACTTCTGGCTTCTCGTTCTGACCACAGGCACTTTTATTTTATGAGATAAACAATAGTAATATCTTTTGGAAATTGTTTATCCTTATGTGTTCTGAAGGGCATAATGTTTTAAGGCTGGAGCTGGTTTGCTGTTCTTGTTCTTCATCACTGAGTTAACAGCGCCAACCCACTCCCAGTCTGAGATAAACATTGCTTAGATTTGAAGTCGTGGAGAGGGCACCTTTGCTTCCAGAACCAACTTCTCAGTGAGCTCAAACACATTAAAATTTGGCAATATAATGTACATTATAATGTTGAATCAATTATCTATTATCCCATTGACTTGATTTTTTATATTTAAAGATAATACTCTAATAATATTGATGCATTTTTCCTAAAGCATTATGCTTGGTTTTAATATTCTATTCAATTTGATTTGATTAATTAGTACTTATTAGATTACACAGAATTTTTATTCTGCTTTCTCTTCAACATATGCTGCTTTAGGTAAGTTCTCAATAAATATTCTACACAGCACCTGAATTTTTGTTTTATCACTTTGAAGAAATTACGTATTTTACCTGGTGTTTCTAATTTATTTGCATGAGCCATTATTACTGATAATCATAGTATTATATAAGTATTTAAACTTTTACTATGATTTTGCATTTAATCCCATTTCTCCTACCTTTTAATCTCCATTACTTTGATAATGATTTCTTTTCATAGTTTTGTTCATTATTTTTATTTTATGTATATGAGTACATTGAGTGTAAGTAAGTACACCTGTGTGGTTCAGTGTCCATGGAGGTCAGAAGAGGGTGTTGGATTCCCTGGAACTAGAGTTACTGGAGACAACTGCTAGCAGCTGTGTGGGTGCTGGGAATCAAACCCTGGTCCTCTGCAAGAGCAGTCAGCTCTTAACCCCTGAGCTATCTCTCCGGCCCCTGATAATGATTTCTTAAACTCTACTTTTATTTTGCATTATTTTAGAAACTACATTAATTGTATTCAGTTATTTCCACCTGCTCTCACATTTATAAATTTCTTACCTTAATCCATGACTGTCAGAATTCATTACCTTAAATATTTTTGCCGTCTTTTATTATTTAATTGCAATAATTTATAAAGTGAAATAAACTGTTGTAGCTTTTATTTAGTATTTATGTCATATTTATAATTTATATCTACTCAAGGCTAGCAACAAACCAGTTATCTTGCTCACCATTAATTTGCATCTCTGAGTTTAGTTTCCTTCTTTTTATGGCACTATCCTAATTTGCTAATGTAGAAATTCACCCAGAAATCATAGTGAATGATAAATTCCTTTAACATAGCTGAAAGTGTCTTTATAGGACCCTTAAGCAGTTGTTTAACTATGTGCCTACTTTGTAGTTGGCATGTGTTTTCTCTTAACTTGATAAAGATATTTTCCCCTAATTTTCTGAAGCTGGTTTGATAATGTTTGTTCTCCTGCCATTTTTAATGCTGTCCTTTGAAATTTGACTTAAAAATGTCTTTAATATTTCCTGCTTTATATTGAGATTCTTTCATTTCACTGTAATTCATGGTCATCTTAGTTTATTCTTATTTGTCTTAGTAGGCCTTCTCTTTATGAAGAAAAATGGCTTTCTTCAATTCTGAGACATCCTAAAAAGTCATCAAATTTTCAAATTTTGCCTTTTTCTTTTTTTACTAGTTTCTTATAACAAAATACCAACAGATTCATTTTGTAAGTTCTATTTGGATCCCAGTTTCTATTATCTGCTTTCTGCCTGGCCTAATTTAATATACTTTTTATGATACTGGTGAAGATTGCTGAATATGTTTACTGAAAACCCATGCTGATTGTTTTCTTGTGCAATTTTTGTTTTCAAACTAATTTACTTGTGGGTATCTCAACCCAGATTCACTAGGAGAGAAATAGAGGCAAAACTTTAAAGGGTAGTAATTTAGTAAAGTATCAAAATCTAGCAAGAAGAGTTGAAGGAAAATATCATGGAGAATTCTAGGATCATATTCTAGGAACACATTACTGGAATGCCCAGAGCTTTGAACCAAAGTATAGCTAATACTCAGTCACTCACACTCTTGCAACAATCCCTGCATGTAACACTGCATGTTGGAAGAATCTATTGATAGAGGGAGATAGCCAGAACAATATCTCTGCTGTTTTCCTCTCTTTTTTTTTTTTTTTTTTTTTTTGGTCTTTTTGAGACAGGGTCTCCCTGTAGCCCCAGCTGTCCGGGAACTCACTATGTAGACCAGGCTGGCATTGAACTCACAGAGATCCACCTGCTCTGAGTGCTGATCAAAGCCCATTTCCTGGGAGGATATCCTCTTACACTTTCAGTAGCTTCAGGGAAGCACAGCTAGTCCACAAGTCATTGTTTTTGGTGTCTGTAGCAAGAATAGGAAATTTTGACTTTGAAAATATAAGTCACCAAACAAGCATAGATTGCTCTGTAAGAGGACACACATATTTCTATCAACAAAAGGTAGACAGGTGCACTGTCACACCAGTGTACTGGCCACAATGACTTACATACAAATGAGACAGAGGAGGCCCAGGTAGTAGGGAGACAAAATTAAATCTAGGAATTACATAGACTAAACCATACAGGGTATATGCTAATTTCACAAAAGTCCCGTGTGTCCTGGAATGTCCTGGCTGCTGCTGTGGTTAAAATGGTCCCACATCTAATGTCTTAGCATAGAATTATAGTACCGTGTTAGAAACTGAAATTTAGTTTCAATACTTAATGCATGAAAGAGGTCTGAAGTTTTGTTTTGAGTGGGTGACCTTTTCCTCTAGCTTAGGAACGAGGGAGGTATAAAAGTTTGCCCATTACTTTACCAACCTTTCATGAATTGGATCAGCTTTTGCCCTTTCGGTTTTTATGAATAGGAATAAATCTAGCTACACTTATTCCTTGGAATCCATTAGTGGAAATTAAAGACTAGCTATCAGCTCTTGGCTTTTGCCTGTTGCTCTAGCATTTCTATTTTTTTCTTTAGTATTACTACCTAGAGATTTTCCTTTTCCTTTGTGTGGTGACTTGTGCATTTAAACATTATTATATTTCATTTGTCATTTCAGTGCATCTGTGAAAGAAACAGGCTTCTTTCTTATAAGCTTACTCCATTGTATTTCTGGAAATATCCATCATTCCTTAGAATCCCTGTTGGAAATAAGAATGGAAAAACAAAGGGGACTAAAAGGAACTAATCTAATCCATTGGTTGAGAATAATTATGGAAGGGGAATGGTGGCTGGTGTGCTAAGGGTAGATTTACATAATTACTAGGGTTAAGGAGTTTTATGTGGTCCAAAATATGAAAGGGCATGATAACAATTTAGTCTCTAAGGTGTTCATGGATTGGCTCAGTGGTAGATTGCTTGCCTGGGACTTTCAGCTCTTAAATTCATTCCCCAGTACTCAGAAACAAAACAAGCAACAACAAAAAAGAATTTAGTTTCTACAATGCTTAGTTTTAGGGAAGGGAGTAATGAACTTCTATTTTTATATTTTAAATGAGGTTGCCCTGAGTGTCCATTAAAGTGTCTAGAGTTGAGGAATGCAAGAAACTGAATAGAAGATGATGACATAGTTTTTAATTTACCAGATGGGAAAATAATAATCCACTTTTAATGCAATGAAAGAAGAAGGCAGAATATTAATTCATCTATTTGGTCACACTGATTTCTGGCCCATGCTACTGTATCTGAGTGGCAATTCACCCTCTTTACTGTGGTTAGTACAGTCATAAAAGCTCTGAAAATGCTACATTATTGCCAACACCAATCTGTTCTTTCTCACTGCAGTCTGGCCTTCTTGCTATCTCCTATAGCCAGAGGGATTGTTCTGAAATATGGTCTGGATCTTAACACTCCCCCACCTTAAACATTTCCATGGCTTCTCAACAATCTTAAGAAACAGTCCAAACTCTTCAGGTGTGAATCTATCCAAGATATTGTACCTGTCTTCTTGCACCTGAATTTATTTTCCTCTTTAGAATAAAGTCTATCCACTCACATCAGCATCTGAGATCCAATCAGAATGAAGAGTTTCAGTCCCACAAAAAGTTTCACCCTCTTTGGCTCTAGATGGAGCTATGGCTGTGTTGGACCATCTCAGATGAGGCGTTCCTTCTTCTCACTTCATCCCTATCACCTATTACATGAAGAGGGGTTGTTAATTTTCCAGTCACAGGTTTTACATGATTGATCAGTTCCTCTGGAAAAATTCACCAGTTCCAGGCATTTACCAAGACTGGGAACTTTCTGTCATCACAATTTCAATGATTTAATTTAAATTTCTTATTTACTCTAGGTTGCTTCTAGATTTCCTGTGAATAGGAATGTTGTTTTCTTGTTCAGGGAGGAAATGAATTACTGAATAAATGCACAGATTTAGGTACTCTATCTCCCTTCAACAGGATTAAATGAAATATTTGGCAATTAGGAATCAAATAATCTGAACAAATGCTTTATTCATAGTTGCTCAGTCTCATGATTGGTGATTCAATTTTTTCACTAAGGCAATCATGAAGAAAAGTGGAAGGATTTTCAGTAACAGATCAACCTACAATCCCCCAACGTATGACAAAGGCAGGAAGGACCCTCAGTCCCACTCCAGCTTCTTGCCAGGGGCACAAAATTTGGGTTGCCTGCTTGACACAGCTCCTGCTCTGCATTATTTTCCACAGACTCCACTGCACCTGCCTGGGATGTGTCCGTGTCTTCTAGTACTCTGGGATGAAGTCTGTGGATTATTGGGCTCCATCAGCGATCCAGCTAGCCACCTCCTTAAATACCCTCTGCACCATCGTACTTCCTAAATCTTCTGACATGCTTGGCTATGAATAGATTCTATTGGTTGTTAATATTGACATTGTTCTGTTAGTTTGGAAACACATGATGCCCTTTGGAATAGGAAAAGAATCAAATATCTTGTCAAGGAAACCTGATCAGACCCTGAGGTCAGGCATTGGATATAATTAGGACAAAATAAATAGATTAGCATTAATTAAGTGAATAGTTCAGTGTCCCTGGCCAATTACTTGCATCCCTTTGTTGCTGCTTATAGCTTTAGAGGCTTGAGCTTATTCTATTAATCCAATACACTTTTAAAAGCTGCAGTTATGGCCATGTGTTTCTAGGTTTCTCCCCATAAAATAATGTTATCTTACTTCATTTATATAGTAAAATTGTTCTTTATTTGTTCATTTGTTACTATAAGTAATTTGTGGCAAATATGACTGAAAAGATAATTGTTTGTACTTGCATAATACAACTGTTTATTTTGAAATCTTTGGTCACAAAACAAAATGAGGTAACAAGAGTTTAGTGAACAGATGTACTGAATGACTCAATAATGGAAAGCTGGAGGAGGATTTAAATGTCAGGAGGAGCCTTTCTCATTATATATGACATCAGTCTGATTTCATTTCTTGATTTATTTTGATTTATACAAATTGTCTGGGCATGAAATGATTATTGAGTTCAAGAAAGATGTGAAAATGTGTTTGGAATCCTTTTTACGGGAAGCTTCACTTTCGGAGGGAATGTTAATTATTCATTGTGGGGATGTATTCTGATATAATTTCTTATAAATTTGGAATCACTCTTAATGGGAAAATGTAAAGTTTTCTTCTATATGAACAAATAATTTTCTTTGTGTGTGATTGAAAGTTTCCTATCTACAGGAAGATAAGTGATACAAATTATCTATTCTAAATATGGTAGTTAGTTTGAATATTTACAATCCTGTACATTAATAATTCAATATAAATTGAGTACTGTTAATAAATGAAACATAGTTTAATAATTTGTCAAATCTGTATCTTTTATTTTTTAAAAGGTATCTATTTTCTTAGATCTCTATTATAATGTTTCAGTTAAAATAGAAATAATACACGTCTTCTGTAGAAAATCTAAACCCATTTAAGGAAAAATGTCAAGCCCACTCCACTCTTCTGCTACCATGGTGCCCAGTTCCCTATTA
>NW_008344194.1:2021513-2034378 GCF_000622305.1 Nannospalax galili | reverse complement strand
CTTTTTTGCACACTTTTAGAAGATGAACTTTTAGAATGTTTCAGATTCCCACTGAGATTTTGATTGGGAAAGTATTTAATTTAAAAGTTAATCTAGAAAAATAATATCTTTACCAAGTTGATTCTTCCCTTTGTATGACCTAATAGATATTATTTCCATTTTTGTTAAATTGGTTTTTAGGCATATATTAAGAGGAATAATTGTGTTTTTCATAACAACCTTAAGCATGTCTTTGATGCTCTAGCTCGCTGCCTTTAGTAATTTCTCTGCCCCATCCCTCTAACTCTATGCACCTCACAGATTGATCATTGAAATTTTTCAATAAATTTGTTTTTTGTATTTCTATCTATGCACTTAACTGTCCCCTACAACCTTCTTGATTTCTTTTTAGTGAGTTGATATGGAAATCTATCACATAAAAATAGTCTTATGGCAGCCTTTACAAATTTTACAACTAATTAATTCTCCATCAATTATTGATTTAAATAGCAATTGACTGATTTTTAGAATTTTCGTTCCTTGAGAGAGAGTTTCATTCTGTAGCTCATGCTGGTCTGGCACTTATTGCATAGCCCGTGTTATTTTCAAACATGGGGCAATTCTTCTGCTTCAGCCTCCCAAGTATTACAGGCATGGGCCACTATACCCAGCTTTAAGTGCTGTTGTTACAAAACAATTTGGAAAAGTGATGGTAAGCAAACTTATTTTATTCTACGTTTCCACAGATTGAAAATTAGATACTATTAGAAAAAATTTTAAATAATATATTTAAAATTAATTCTAATAGTTTCTAAAGATAGGTTAAGAAAAACTACTACTTGTAGCTTACTAAATTTTTATTTGGGAATTAATGGGTTATCAATCATTCTTTTAAAAGTTTGAGGCAAGTGTGGTGGTACACACGTTTAAATCCAGCCTTTGGGGGGATGTCTGTGAGATAGAGTCCAGGCTTGTCTACATAGTGAGTTCCAGACCAGCTCAGGCTTCAGGATGACCTTGTATCATAAAACTAAAAAATAAGTAAAGAAGTAAAGACAAAAACCTAGTTTATCTTTATCATTGTAGCAAGCTGTCCTCATTGTGGTTATAAGTAATATTTTTAATACCAAAATTCTTTTTCATAAATGATCTAGGATTTATTTGAGCCCTATTTATTACATGTTTCTAGTATTTTAAATAATTTAAATTTAACACTTAGAAACATAAATCTAGGCAGGTGTTTTTCTTTGTATTTTTTTCTTCATATTTTTCTTAAGGTTAGACTCCAAGAAATTGAAGTAGATCAGGAGTCACAGAGCAGTTTAATGCTTTAGTCTGGCAGCAGTCCCAGACCCTCAGGGTGTGTGTGTGTGTGTGTGTGTGGATTTCCATCCTACTTCTCACTGCTTGATCACCTGCCACCATCATCACTATTGACTGATGTCATTAAAAAGTGAAAGAAAAAGACATTGAACATCCAAGAAGGTTAGTTCCACTAGTCTGGTATTTTTCATTACTGTGTGCCATGAAGATAAATCTCGGGCAAAGACCAATTGTTCTCAGATTAACCTTACCTAGACATATATTTCTTGATCTGGTATGTATAATTTGTCAGTAGGTTGTTGGACTAATATGGTTCCCTCTGGTTTTTAAAACTAGCTAGGCATTATTTATCTGTCGCATTGTCTAACTGCTCCATCATGGTTTTCCCCCAATTAAGGTGCCCCCATTTCCCCCCTTTCTCCCTTAATAATACTCTTCTCCTATGGTTCTACTTCTCTTGAGCTCCTTCTTTCCCTTTATCCCCTAGGTTACTTGTATACCCTTCCCTGCCCCCCTCCCTTAAACTAACCCAGTTTTTATCTATATCTCCCTTATTAAGGCCTGTTTCCTACTGTTCTTCTTTTTCAGGTTCTTTCTTTTCCTTTACCTCCCTGGTTCCTTTCCATTATCTTGATTCCTGCAGTTATGTCTGGATACATACTCACTTATTAGGATTTGGTTCTAGGATCCACATATGAGGGAGAACATGCGTAGATTTTTTTTTCTGAGTCTGTGTTACTTCACTTAGTATAACAGTTTCTAGTTTCATCCATTTACCTGCAAATTTCATGATTTCATCTTTCTTTACTGCTGAGTAAAACTCCATCATATAAATGAACCACATTTTCATTAACCACTCGTCAGTTGAGGGACATTTAGACCGCATCACCATCGTCAGAAGAATATTTGTGTGGTAAGTACATAATTTCTGGCAGCTTAATGTGGACTTCATTTATCTGATAGTAACTGTACTACTTCAGACTTTTCATATATTTTTATTGTTTAGGCAAGTAGCTCTGAAATAATTTTGAGAAAATTTAGAGCAAAAGTTTATCACAGCTGGAAAAGACTGAGTTAACGAAACTAAGCTGTGTTTCTAGGTCTTTTGATTCCTTCATGGTATCTGACAAATGTGAAGGATTTAGTATATGCTTCAGTTATTTTGGTTGCATGGATTATGTTTTATGGTCCACAGCACCTCGTTGCGATTGAACCACAACACTTTTAATCAAAGCTTTTTACGGACATTTTGATTATGCCCAACATGGCCATTTTAAAATCCAAGATAAGTCAGTTTTTACCTGAATTTTAATATTTACTCTCCACTGCTCAATTCTTTCTCATTTCTTATCTATAATGAGAAGCTTCTTCAAATTCCCCATCAGGCAGGACTAAGAAGAATCTGCTGAGGACCAAACGCAAGTGAGCTCTCGTGCCCGCGCTGAGATGAGGGAACTCCAGTTAAAGGCAGACACCCAGCTGTAGAAAATGCTTTTTGGAAATGTCCCCTAATCTGTTCTTCACCCCCACTTCCCCAACTTCTGTAACAGTACTGCAGTTCAGAAGCTGGTAACAAATCTCCTCTGTTCTTCGTGCAGTGCAGTGGTGGTGCATGTTTTGTTTTAATCACCAAGTATATGCGGTCTTCCTGGTTATTGAAATCCTGGCTCTACGGACTTAGGGAGAAGACCACAGGCCTTTGGTAAAAGGGTCGCCTCTAACTGGGCTTAGTAATAGAGTTCTTCCTCAATTGTGGCTGAAAGCTTATGATCCCAAAAGTAACCAAACCATCTCCCCCGCCGGCATATTCCAATACCAAGTACAAAAAAAAAAAAAAAAAAAAAAAAAAAAAAGTAACCAAACCAGCCTTAGATGGAGCCAGCAAGGTACGAAGTGACGCAAAAGGACTGAAAGAATTTAAGTCCCTGATGACATCATTAAGCTATGGAGACAACAATACACGACATCTACCTTCCTCTTAACTTTCTGTTACGGGACCTAATGACTTTAAAAAACATATTGCTGGAAATTCTGTCAGATACAGTGGAAATAATCCTGACTGATAACAAATAATAGTTAAAGAAGAACACTCTGATAATTATTAGTTTTTACCTGCCTTTATTTCAGCTCTCTATATTTATATTTTCTGGAGTACACTTTTATTTTTTTATTTTATTTTATTTTCTTTCCTAACATTACTGGGTTCTGTTTTAGTAACAGACGTGTTTTGCAAATCTCCAGTCCTTTCTCTCTCCTCTCTTTTATCTCTACTTATGTTATATGGTTTAAAATTAAATTGAAACATAATGCAAGTATGTATATGAGAAGATGCGAAAGATTAGCTTTTTATATCCATGTAATTTGATATAATATTTATGCTTCAAAATTTCCAATATTATACAATATATTCATGATTTTTAATAGTCGATTTGGTGGAAATTTTTATTTGAATGTATGTGGAGCTGATTGCAATTTGGATTGGTACGATCTAATGGTTTAAGAGGACATGTTTGTATTCTTAATTTCAATTAGTAACATGATAATTAGTGATTTAAATTTCGATAGAACTATCAATATTCTTTTAAAAAATATTTTATTTTTGTTTTATGTGTAAGTGTATTGCCTGATGTATGGACGTGCAGCCGTGTTATACAATGCCCAAGGAGATCAGAAGAGGTGACAGTTGTTTGCCACCATGTGGGTAATGGGAATCAAATCCAGGTCCTCTGCAAGAGTAGTCAGTGCTCTTAACCGCTGAGCCGACGCACCATCCCAGCTCTCAATATTCTTAATTGTTAAATTTTACTTTAAAATACTAAAATAGAGAACCATGGTATGAAAGTCAACCTGATAAGTCATCACTCAATTATAACAAAGTAAATATTTTACATTTTTTTCAAAATAAAATTCAGAATTGCTTATGAAACTGATAATCTGTGCATAGAACCAAATGAAGCTTTCAGATGCATAAAAACAAATGTTGCTTTGCTTTTCAAAACCTTGCATTTCTCACCTTGTCACTTCTCTAACAGTAATTTGGATTTATTAGTGAAGGCAAGTGGGCCAGGAGAAAGGACAAACTGCATTTCATTAGGATGCTGTGTAGCCAGAAGACAGATTTAAACTTGGGTCTTAGCTGAACAACTTCAGGTCTTATTTTTTGCTTTGGAGACATAAATGGTAAAGAGATTATTTTCATACACTAAAAGGTTATCTCCCAGGAAGATGAAATATTTTAATAACAGATTCATGAGAAAAATGAAATATTTGTATTTCTTATATTACAATGAACAATTACATATGAACCTTTTAGTTGAGGGAAGTAGATTAATTCTAACAAGTAACATAAAAACCTTTTTATTTTATTTTATTTTTTTGCATATGAGAATGGACACTTGTTTCAAGTGGGATGGTCAAGACCATACCTTATCTTTCAGGTTTATTGTTGTATGTCCAGTGCTTAGCCCAGTGAATAGAACACAGTGAGTGCTGTATGTTGGGATATGTGGATAAGTCCATGTAAAGTATGTGTATTATTTGTGTATGTTGATGTCACCTCTTTTTCTGCTTATATCTATTATGGATGATATTCACAAAAGTGATTATTTTGCCCTGTATAGTTTTTTATGTTGACAGTCAGTGGGTCAAGAGCGCAAAGGACAACTATGACATATAGTCACAGCAACCACCAACACCACAATGTTTTAGCACAGATTAAGAGTCTTCCAATATTTTTAAATAACCTAGTGTTCCTTGCAACACTGTTTTATTGGATTTCAAAAAGTGCAATTTCTTCTTGTTAAAAAACCTATAAATTGACCTGATTTGCTTTTAAAATAATTTGTATGCTTCATTATACTAGGCATGATTTTCTCTTAGCTGCTGATTAATCTCAGAATATTGCTGCTGATCTACATATTTGCATAATATCTTCATGGTGTAGCCCAGTTTTCCTTAAATTAAAACCCAAGATCCCAGACTTGAATTTAAATTAGTGGGATTCATGATTTTGTTTTAGTGCCTGACAATGATTTGGCTTAAATCGTCTTTATAAAAGGAGATGATGGTTTTCAAATGGTAATCCAAATGTTTTGACCTGGTTATCACTGCAGAAACCTACTAAATGTAAGGAAAATTTAGTCCTCAATTTTCTGATTCATTTACTCCTCAAACTATCTTATTAAAGTCACTACACATTCAGGAAAATTCTTAGCAAATTCTTTCCAGCATATTTCTGACTCCCAGGATATTGACACTTAGTAGACCAAAGTGAATTCCTGTAGATCCTTTTCAGAGTGAAATTCAGAGCCCATGCAGAATTCAGGTTACCACAATTAATGGAGAGGTGAACCTTCACATACTCCCCAAAATATTTATTGTGAGCATCTCAGCTAAATTTATTTCAACTATTAGCTATTTATATTTCACCCTCCCCTACACATTTAAACGTGTAATATTCAATCTCTTCCTGTTTCTAGAATATGTTTAGTGTTTATTTGAACCCTATTCCCAATGAATAGTTCCTTTAACTTTTGGCATAATCTACATTTCTTAATATTCTTTTTATTGGTAAAATTGCATATTTTTCTTTAGGAAACAGTATGTTTTGATATTTTCTTTTTAATCTTAGAAAAGAATTAATCTAGGGCTTAATTTATAATGTAAACGAGCATGATAATTTTTTGAAAAACACTAAGAATGACTATTATCCATGGAAAAGAATATGATTTAAGTTATGCCAGGGGGGAAATAAAGGTCAGTTGATAACATGGCAAATCCAAATTGAAAATCTTATAATGAAAATAGGTGAAATAAAATTAAAGACATATTCTGGGTCAATGAGCTAAAGTGACCTGGAAGGGGTATGGCTATATGTGTATAAAGAATATGCCTGCAGAGAATCGAAAGTATAATTTTATGAACTGGAAATCTATAGGATTTTTATGTAAATTTGTTTTAGGAAAGATGAGGAAAGGGATAGAATGAGACAGCCACAATTTCCCAGGGCATTATTGGGGAGTGAGGTGATAGATTGCCCCAAATTGTTTGTAACAGATTCCTTAAGCTATAGGCATGTACTCCCTAGCTGGTAGTGTTATGAAGTGCTAGGAATAATAACAATAGAACATGGCTTCTTGAAATGGCTTTTAAAAAGAAAGATTGGAGAATATTGAGTAAGACAGAAATTGAGATGCATTTGGTGATTGTTAGGGTAGTATTGTTTTTAATCATGTGCAAAGAGCATGCTTCAGGGTATGCACTGTGAGGGATTTCCACAGATCTGAGATTCATTTTGCAGTGAGATGATGTATTCTGTTTCCAAACCTAAATACGCACCTCTCATTTCCACCCTTGCTCTCACTGTATTGATGCTTATTTGCATAAACTTGCATGTATCTTAAATATAAAGTTGTATTAGTTCTGACAAATGTGTGGTCCCAATTAACCTAAACTCCCATTATAAACAACATTCTTGTCATTCTAGATCGTGTTTTCTGACTCTTTCCCATTAATCCTTTCCTTTGCTTTCTTTACTCAAATCAAGTATTTTAATTTCTATACCTGTTTAAATATTTTGTTTTCATCTAAACTGCATGTAAATGGAATTGCATAATACCTAGCATTGGGTCTTGTTTTGTTCAGCCTGGTGTTATGGGGTCCATGCATGTACCTCAGTGGTTAATACATTATTATTTTCAAACTATATATATATATATATATATAGATTTATTTTGGATTTCATACAATATATCTTGAACATATTTAGACCTGCTTCCCTTTCTGTATCACTTCCAAAGCCCCTCCCACCTCTGGCTCTTAAAAATCTTTCCATCCCCTTTTCCACAATGATACCTGAGTCCTGGGTGGCAGCGGTATAATATAGAAGTCCTATCCAGGGACACTCACTCTGCAATCTCTTAATCTTCACAGTTTTCCCGGTTGTGCTTTGTGTTAATCACCCTCTGTTACATGAGGAAGGTTTTCTGGTGAGAGTTGACAGATCTATTAATACTCTTTCTGCCTCCTGTTCCACTACGTTCCATGAGCCTTAAGTGTAGAGGTTCCATTTTAGATGTGCCACTTAAATCTATCATATGATCTGGTTATACCACACCTAGACAGTTACCGAAAGGACTCATCCGACTAAAGAGATACTTGGGCAGTCAAGTTTGTTGCTGCTCTTTTCACAATAGCTAAAAATGGAAAGAACCTAAATGTTCCTCAAGTGATGAATGGATAATGAAAATGTGCTAAATCTACTCAGTGGTAAAGAAAAAAGAAATCATGAAACCTGCAGGTAAATGGGTGGAACTAGAAACTTGTTGTGCTAAGTGAGGTAACACAGATTGAGAAAAACAAGTGACATATTCTCTCTCATTGTGGATCTTAGCTGCAAATACTTTTAAAAATATTTTGTTTATTATTTTAGTTCTATTGCCTGCATATATGTAAGGGCACCCATATCATTCAATGCCCACATAGGTCAGAAGAGGATATTGGATCCCCTTCTGGAGTTTCATATGATTGTTAGCTGCCATGTGGGTGCTGGGATTTGAACCTGGGTCCTCTGCAAAAATAGCCAGTGCTCTTAACTGAATCATCTCTCTAGCCCCTTAGCTCCAAATCCTGATATGTGAGTGCATATCCTGATACAGCCATAGGAGCCAGGAAAATGAAAAGGAAGAATGGGGCTAAAGAGGAAGAAGGAGCCCAAGAGAGGAGGATAGTAGGAACCAGCTGTTATCAAGGGGGAAAAGAGGAAATGGAGAGTATTTATGAGGGAAGGGCAGAGGGAAGATTATACAAGGAACCATGGCAGGGCATGGGGAAGAAGAACCTCAAGAGATGGGGATAATAGGAGAAGAGGAGTCAGGTATTATCAAGGGCGGAAAGGGGAAAATGGGGATACTTTAACTAAGGAGGGAATAGATAAAATTATACAGGGGGCAGAGAGGAGAGATAAATAATGCTTAGGTGGTGTGAAAAGCCACAGTGAAATGTCTTAGTTCAAAAGCTTGTTGAAAAAAACACAATAAATATTGTAAAAAAAATACATATACAATAAATATACACATGAGTACATGTGTATAGCTGAAGACTATATAACAAGAAACACAGTGCCAGACAGGAGAAACCTTCCTTGGGTTCTTGATCAGGATAGTCCAAGAAGCTCCCAACATAACACAGGCTATAGCCACAGCCCTAGATTGCCTCCCAGAACTTGAAAGTAAGACCCTATTGCTGAAGACAAGATATACTTCAGAGTCAGTACTTGGAGCAATAGAGCTGGAACTGACCTAGAAGCTTCCTCCCTGAAGACTAGCCCTTATAGTACCAAAGGACTCTATGTAACTGCTAAAGGGAAAAAATTAATCAATGGTCCTACCCAGCTGTAAAGCCTAATAACTACAACAATGTCCAGCATAGCAAAGTCTCTCTATTGGTGCAGTAGGGATGCTTTTATCTTAAGGATAATCAGCAGCTACCTAATTGGTTTTAAAACTGGCTCAATGGGAGGGAACTTATGTGGTACTATAAACAGCCAATACACTTGACTGGAGACATCATAGATCCTAGAGAAAAACCTACATCTGTTACATCCCGAGACCTACAAAATTTTTTACTATATGCTAAATATTTAGCCTTACATTTGCAGATAAAGGTACATGTCACCACTCACAAAAGAAGCTTCTTTTTGCAACAGTTGGAGACTATTACAGAGTACCACAACTGGTCAAATGCAGAGTAAGTGTCTGTGAGATGTCATACATTTCCTTTTATTACTGTATAGATTCCACTATCTGACAATACCAAATTAGATTTTCCACTCTCCTTTCAAAGGGCATCAACTGTCTGTCATTGTTCTGAGCATCAACGTTCATGTATGTATCTTTTTCAAGAGCTCTATTATTTTATTTTAAGTTTAAAACCATTGTCTGTAGTGTATTAGTGTTCTTAGTAACCTGCTATGCATATTTGTGTAAAAGCAATGCCATTTACTAAACTCCCACCTTCCAAATTCACACCAAAATGCTTCTATTAAACCTACTAAGAGTTTCTGCAGACTGCCTGCCCATCTTAAGTCTTAGCAGATTAATTAACAGGTCAAAATTAAGTATATAGCTGCTAACATGTATGTATGTGGGCAGCTGAAGGTGTGGTTATACTCACAGAATTTTCTTGTCTAATACTAACTTTTTCCATTTGGTAGTAAAATTGACTTGCATTGTCAATTATTACAGTTACAATTATATCAAATATTATCTTTGCAAATAAAATACCCTGTATTCAATATTAACATTAAGAAAAGTATTTCTGCAGAGAAACTGTCATTGTGAACTAGAGTAAGGAATGAATTTCCTTCCTTCATGTTAGTGTCAGACTAACTTCATGGCACATGACATATGTGCCAGGCTGCCAACCTAAATGTAGTTTTAGAAAGTTCAGACCCAGAGATTGTGTGAGTGCCTATTTCTCTTCTCCTTTCTCTGCCTGTCTTGGTATTTTTTTCTACTTCTAATAATCCAATCATCGACTTTATGACCAACTTTAACTTCAAATAAAGAATAGGAAGCTGTTGGGGGACCCTGTCCTGAAGGTCCCAGTCCACCATGTCCAGAATGGAAGACTCTCTTTCTCAGCAGGGGGTTCCTACTCTCTGCCTGACCTTATTTGGAAAGTGTCTCCAAGCACAGATACCTGACCTTATTTGGAACATGACCTTTGACATAGTTACCTGCAAGAGCTGCCCCTAGGGTTTTCCCCTATTATAATCAGGCATTGCACTACAGCCACCCCATCCCCTCTTCCCTTCCTACATAATAGGGTCCCGCTACCACATGCAAATAAAGCATACTATGAACACCCATCAGGTAAAACTTTGGCTGCTGGCTTCACCCCATATTTTCTCCCTTGAATAAACTGAGCTTTCTCACTGAAGCTGACTCCCTGAAGGTTTTTTCCACCTGTACTCAAGGTCTTTCTGACCCCACTCGCCACCTCTGCTTCCTTTGTTCTCGCAGACTGGTGGCCAAGGACCGGGGAGGGAAGAGAGAGACCCACAGGAAGCAACTAGAAAAATGAATACAGAAGAGAACTGAAATATGGTGCTTGAAAAGACATCTAAATGCATCTACCATTGCAGGTCTGAACTGAATCTTTGAAATACATTTACTATTTTAAATGCTAACTATGCTGAAAATAACTGAAAAAATTATATCTTAAACAAATTTAAAAAGTTTTACTTTTGGAAGCTATTCCTAAAAAGAGTGAATATAGGTAGAAAAGTGTAAAGTATTTCTGACAGTGATTCAGTATTACTCAATGTTTAATTTCACATTTGTTGTACCACAAGTACAGTGTCATCACTGAATTAAACTGTTGGATGCTTTTATTAATATACTTAAAACCGTACTCAGTGAATCACATCATAGCGTTTTTATTATAGATTACATGTTACTTCAATAAACTTTGATATTTAGACAGAATAAACCCAAAATAAAAGTATTTCAACTCATGCTGATATTTCTATCTTTGTTTCAGAAAAGGTATAAATCTAGGGGCTGGAGAGATGTCCCTGGGGTTAAGAACTCAGGTTGCTCTTGCAGAAAACCTGAGTTTGTTTTCCATCACTCATGCTGGCTAACAAACATCCTTAACTCCAGTTCCAGGGGATACACATCCCCCTCTGACCTCTGTGAGTACTGCACATACATGGTGCACTTACATGCATGTAGACAAAGCACTCACACACACACACACACACACACACACAAATATGAAAAAGAAAAAGGATAAATCTATAACTTGAAAAACTATTCATATATATCTACACTAAACACCTGCACATCCTTCATGTCTCTTCACATTTCCATCATTTAGAGCTGAGCTTCTTGAAATTATCTGTTATCAAGGCATGCCTTCGTTTCTTTCCTTCTATCCACAGGAACAACTTAGAAGCATGCTTCCCATTTCACTCCTCCCAATAACAATTTTGTTTTTTAAAATAAATAATTTATTGAGAATTTCATACATGTGTATGGGGTGTTTTGATCAAATCCATGCCCACTTCTTCCCCTCCAACTCCTCTTATATTGCCTCATCAATTTTTTCTAATAACTTCATGTACTCTTTCTTTGATTGACTGATTTTTTTATGGAGCTTTTGGCTACTCTAACATTCACCACTCTGAAGAGGTAACTCTAAAATCTTTTAAGGATTAGATACAAGCTCCCAAATACTTTAAACATTTTTGGCATTTGGAACGCAGTATGTTGCTAAGAGGCCCAAGGACATTTTGACTTTTAGCTAAGGGCTACTTTTCTTTGGAGTTTTTATACCCTAGCCAATTTCTACCTCCTATTCTTGCCACACCATCATCTGAAAGGTTACCCAAATATCCAATAGGGAATTGGGATGCAGACCACTCTGGCTTCTTCCATACTGAACAGGGACTCAGGGTAAGGCAACTGGATTACCCCTTCTGTGCATCTATCTAAAAGACTCCCAAATTGCATAACTCTTGTCTCTAAGGGGAAAAGAAAGTCTTTGAATCATGAATAGGAGATGTGAAGAAGTAAAGACAAGAGTAATAGGCATTACAAGTTCTAGACAGGGAACTAGAAAAAGTCAGAACAGGGCAACTTTCAAATGTTCATGAGAGTCCATTGGAATTTCTTGACAAGGGCTTCCAAAAGCATCCCTCTATTGAGTTCCTCCTCATTTTTCTTTTGTCTTCCAAGGGTGGACTCTAGAGTGACAGATTCAGGATTTGCTTTCAGGTATTTTGATAGCTATTGGAATGGTTAGAGTCAGTGTCAGTTCCCCCTCAAAGGCTTCTAGATAGTGGAGAAAAAATTTATCTATCATTTTAGAACAATAGCTGGTTGTCTCCCTTAGCTACAGGTGGGCACAACAATATTGGAGACCAAGATTTGAAGTCTTACATCTGAGCAGCACTTTCTGGTTAGGAACAAAATCATCAATGAGAAATAATTGTCTAAATAACTTTTTATATAGACTTAAGCCTAATGTCTGGGAAGTGTAATCCCTTGAACTCTTAAAGAAATATACTGATGACTTTACTCTTTGGTTATACTTTCCTTTTGGGTGTTTAAGACCACACATTTGGCCCAAATAAATCAATTTATTTTTACATTTAAGGTCGTTTGAGGATCTGTTCCTCAGGGGTCATATGAGATTGGGAGGAGCTCCTGGCTCCTTTCTTTTACCAGTTCCATCTATGTGAAAATAAGTCAAATGTCCTGCTAGACCATGTCTGGCTTCACTTGGCAGTATGAATGACGTGTTTCCTCTGAATTGACCCTCCTCTTTATAGACTGGACACTGGTTCAAGGCCATCTGGTGGAGTCTCCATGTCCTCCCTGAACAAGAGGACAGGTGACTCACTACAGTTACAGGACATTTTGAGAGATGTTCCATAGTCCCTTGGAACTTAGTTGACCTTGGTGGGCAAGGGGAAAAAACTGCCAAGTCCCTCTGACCACATTAATATAGGCCTCAAACTATGGCTGTTAAACATCCAATAAGGTAGTTCCACCAA
>NW_008344194.1:2020112-2021283 GCF_000622305.1 Nannospalax galili | reverse complement strand
CTTTCTCATATTTTCTGCCTATTTTTGAAAATATCACCATTTCCATATCCTTTTAAGAACTTTTACATTCTCATTTTCTTTTTTAAAAAATAATTATGAGCCATAATATCATTACCAAATAATTTTTCCATCTATTGTGAGACTTCTTTTCCTGGGGATGCTAAGCAACACTTATTCCCTTTATAGGTTCTATTGTCAAGCCAATTGTCCTAGTTTGTTCCTCCATTGTTGTGACAAAACACTCCGACCAGTACCAACTTGGGGAGGAAAGGGTTTATTTGGCTTACATCTCCTGGGTCACAGTTCATCAGGGAGCCCAAGTTAGAAAAGCAGGACAGGAACCTGGAGGCAGGAGCTGAAGCACAGGCCATGGAGGATCACTGTTTACTGACTTGCTCCTCTGACCCCTGCTCAGCTTGCTTTCTTATGCAACACAGGCCCAGCTGCCCAGGGGTGGCACAACCCACAGTGGGCTGGGCCCTCACACATCACTCAACAATCAAGAAGATGCTCCACAGACATGGCCACAGGCCAGTCCTGTGGAGGCAATTCCCCAATTGAGGGTCCCTCAATAGAGGTGTGTCAAGTTGACACTAAAGCTATTCAGCACACCAATATTTGATTAAAGTTTTACTGGGGAACCAATGAATTTATTGAGCTTACTTACAGAGATAAGAGGGGTTGCTGAGGTATATGTATGACATGAGGGTATGCACACTGGAAAGCCTTTACCACAGCATGAGTCATGCCTGCTCTTCCTAGCCTTCCCCAGATTATATACATTAGCCTTCCCCAAATCCATAAGGCCATGTGTGATTAGGGCCAAATTACATACAGTTGGCTGGGAAGAGTGGCTGGATAATTCGGTGAGGGTCCAATGACCCTCCTTGGCCCTCCTTTAATGAATGAGCACATCTGTCAACAAGCACAATTGTGATGATGTTTACCTATCAGGCTCAGTTGAAGTCGTGATGATGATAGTTCATGCAGAAGGGACTGCTGTATAGCATCATCATATTAAAAGGATCTGGAATTTATTTATCTGTATTTATTTATTTTTTTAATTTATTTTTTTAATGAAAAAGTGGAGTGGTCACAGATTTTATTAGCCAGGTTCATTTGTTTGTTTGAGGTTTTTTTTTTTTTTTATTTTTTAAAATTAATTTCCTCC
>NW_008344194.1:2019005-2019794 GCF_000622305.1 Nannospalax galili | reverse complement strand
GTTTTTGCTCCTTGCCCTCCTAGGTTGACTAGTTCCAGGGGACTATGAGCATCTCTCAAAATGTCCTGTAATTGTGGTGGGTCACCTGTACTCTTGATCAAGGAGACTGAGAAGATCCCACCAGATGAACTTGAACCAGGGTGCTGACAACACAGCAGACAGTAACAGGGATATCAGAGTGTAAGGGCTCTAGTTGGGGGAGAGAGGCTATATGGAAGGGTGCCACCTGGGAAGTGGGTATAAAAAAAATAAAAATTCTTCAAAGCATAAAAATTTGCTCCTTAATAATTAGTAGATGTGAAAAACATTACCACTGAAATCTACCTGATGACTTTATATCCATGCTCAGATGCCAAGGAGCTCAGAAAGTAACCAACTGTGACTAGTAATAATCAAATATATAGAGATTAGAAATGCATGTGCATCTTAGTGTCAATTATATTAAAAATGAATTTTTCTGTATGAAACTGTGTATTTTAATAATGAAATGGAGATCTTTTTTAAAGTTTAAAACCTCATTTAATTTTATGTCTTATAGGGTTTATACTGAGTACAATATTGTATAACTGTATTAATTCAACTGTAAACCTAAAAATTTATAGCCAATTTTGAAAGAGATGCATCTTAGCTCTGGAAATTGTTATTGAATATGTCAATGCTGTTGTAATAACATGCTTCTTCTAATTATATGGTTATTAAATAAATAATAAAAAATGCACATATTAAAAACAAAAAAAAACCTTAATAACCACTTGATTAGAGGAAGCATTTCATTACAGCTTTAACATA
>NW_008344194.1:2015381-2018804 GCF_000622305.1 Nannospalax galili | reverse complement strand
TTTGCACATATGTCTTTAATCTCTATGTATCTGATGATTACTAGTCACAGTGTGTTACACTCAGATCCTTAGTATCTGAGTATGGATATAAAGTCATCAGGTAGATGCTTCCTCCTCAGGTCTTTTTTTTTTTTTTTTTAATTTGTTGTTTTTTTTGTGTGTATCATACAGAACATCCCACACAATCTTATTCATCTATATACCCAATTTCCAAATGGCACCCTCCCATAGCCTCCCTGCTCCACACACTGGAGCCCATATACTCCGTCATCCCTGTTACAGCCCACTGTGTTGTCAGTACCCCCAGTGCAAGTCCATCTGCTGAATTTAGTCAGCTGATTCAGAGATCCTTGTTTTAGGAAGATCAGCTGTTCCTCATTAGCAGCAATCAGTTGTCAATATTCCTTTAGATAAGATTGGGGTCTGCTCTTCATTGTCCCAGTTCTATGCTGGGTTTATGTCTTTTGGGCTTCCCTGGCCAATAACTCAAAGGAAGGGATCTCCTGTTTGGCGTTGTTTCTTGTTATGTACCCTTTAGCTATACATATGGACTCTTAGAAAATTATATTGACCCCATTATATTTTCTTTTTGGGTGTTTAAGACCCTACAATTGGCCCAGATAAACCAATTTATTTTTACTCTTAAAGTCATTTGAGGATCTGTTCCTCGGGGGTAACATGGGGTTGGAAGGAGACCCTGGCTCCTTTCTTTTACCAGTTCCATCTATGTGAAGATAAGTCAGAGGTCCTACTCAATCATGGTTAGCTTCTCTTGGAAGCATGGAGGAAATGTTCCCTTTGTGCTGACCTTCCTCTTTTTAGACTGGACACTGGTTCACGTCCATCTGGTGGGGTCTCCATGGCCTCCTTGATCAAGAGGACAGGGGAATTTAAAATGATTTGGTGCTAGGATCCACATGTGAGGGAAAACATACATTGTTTTTCTGAGTTTATAGATCCATCCACTTATTTGCAAATTTCATTATTTCATCCTTCTTTACTGCTGAATACAACTCCATTGTATAAATATACCACAGTTTTTTTAACCTCTTGTCAGTTGAGGGACACTTAGGTTGCTTACATCTCTTAGCTACTGTGAAAAGAGCAGCAACAAACATGGTGTAAAAGTGTCTTTACAATAGGAAGAGCCCTTTGGGTATATGCCAAGGAGTGGTAAAACCAGGTCATATGATAGGTTCATTTTTAGTTTTTTAAGAGTTCGCCACACTGTTTTCCATAGAGGTTGCATGCATTTGCAATCCCACCAGCAGGAAATGAGCATTCCCCTTTCTCCACATCCTAGCCAGCATTTGTTATCATTTGTTCTTATGATGCTACACAGTCTGATTGGGGTAAGGTAATTCCTAAGGATGGTTTTAATTTGCATTTCCCTGATTACTAACGATGTTCAACACTTTTTGAGATGTTTCTTTGCCATCTTTATTTCTTCCTTTGGGAACTCTCTGTTTAGATCTTTAGCCCCTCTTTTAATTGGGTCATTTGGTTTTTCATTTCTTTGTTTTTTGAGTGCTTTATATGTTCTGGATATTAAACCTCTGTCAGATGTGTCACTGGTGAATTATTTTTACCATTCTGTGGGTTTTATCTTCACTTTTTAAATTGTTTCTTTTGCTGTACAGAAGCTTTTTAGTTTAATCAGGTCCCACTTGTTGACTGCTGACCTTAATTCCTGAGCAACTTCTGTCAGATTGAGAAAATCCTTTCCTCTACCTATATCTTATAAGTTACTGCCAATATTTTTTAATAGTTTCAGTGTTACCAGTTTCACATTGAGGTCTTTGATCCATTTGGAGTTGGCTTTTGTGCAAGGTGAAAGATAATGATCTAGTTTCATTCTTCTACAGGTAGAGATCCAGTTTTACCAGCACCATTGTTTAAGATGCTGCCTTTCCTCCATTGTGTGTTTTTATTACCTTCGTCAAGTATCAGGTGGTTGAAATTGCATGTACTCAGGTTTGGGTCTTCAATGATATTACATTGATCTATGTGCCTATTTTTGTGCCACTACCATGCTGTTTTTATGACTACGCTTTGAGATCTGGTATAGTAATCCTCCTAGCATTGCTTTTTGTGCTCAGGGTTGCATTGGCTATCCGGGGTCTTTTGTGGTTCCATACAAACTTAAGGATTTTTTTTTTTCTAATTCTGTGAAGTATGTCATAGGGATTTTGATTGGGGTTGCATTGAATCTACATATTTCTTTTGGTAGGATGGTCATTTTCAAATATTAATTCTTCTAATCCATGAGCATGAGATGTCCTTCCATCTCCTGGTGTCTTCCTCAACCTCTTTCTTTAACAATTTAAAATTTTCACTGTAGAGATCTTTGGTGTCTTTTGTCAGATTTATTCCAAGGTATTTTTTTTTTCAGCAATTGTGAAAGGGAGCATTTCCCTGTATTCTTTCTCTAATTGCTTGCTATTGGTATATACAAAGGCTACTGCATTTTGTATATTGATGTCATAACCTGCCACTATACTGAAAGTGTTGATCGGTTTTATGAGTTTTCTGGTGGAACTTTTGGGATATCTTAGGTATAGTATCATATCATCTGCAAACGGTGATAGTTTGACCTGTTCTTTTCCAATTAGTACTCCTTTAATTTCCTTCTCCTGTCTTATTGCTCTTGCAAGAGGTTCAAGCACTATGTTAAAGAGAAGTGGTGATAGTGGACAGCCTTATGTGGCTCCTGATTTCAATGGAAATGCTTCCAGTTTTCTCCATTTAGAATGATGTTGGCTGCGGGTTTGTTGTATATAGTTTTAATTATGTTGATGTATATTCCTTCCAGTTCAATTCCCTCTAGAACTTTGAACACAAATGCATGCTGAATTTTGTCAAAAGGCTTTTCTGCATCTATTGAGATGATGATGTGTTTTTTGTCTTTGAGTCCATTTATATGATTAATGATGCTTCTTGACTTGTGTATATTGAACCATCCCTGTATCTCTGGGATAAAGCCTACTTGATCATGGTGTATGATCTTTTTGATGTATGTCAGTATGTGGTTTGCAAATGTTTTGTTGAGAATTTTTACATCTATATTTATTAAGGATATGGGTCTACAGTTTTCATTTTTGTTGTGTCTCATCCTGGCTTTGTATTAGAGTGATGCTGGCTTCATAAAAGGAATTTTGGGGTTCTCCCTCTGTTTTTATCGTTTTGAAGAATTTAAGTAGTATTAGTTAGAGGTCTTCTTTAAATGTCTGGTAGAATTCTGCTGTAAATCCATCTGGGCCTGGCCTCTTTTTCGTTGGGAGGCTTTGTATTACTGTTTTGATTTCCTCATATGTTATGGGTCTGTTTAAATGGTTGATCCCTTCTTGGTTTAACTTTGGTGGTTCCCATGATTTTAGATATCCATCCATTTCTTTTAGATTTTCAAATTTAGTAGCATATAGG
>NW_008344194.1:2006137-2015255 GCF_000622305.1 Nannospalax galili | reverse complement strand
AGAGTGGGTCTCCTTGTAGCCCCAGCTGTCCTGGAACTCACTATGTAGACCAGGCTGGCCTCGAACTCACAAAGTCTGCCTGCCTCTACCTCCCAAGTGCTGGGATTAAAAGTGTGCGCCACCACGCCCGGCCCAGTTTTTAATGTGTCCCAAAGGTTGTGTTGTGTTGTATTGTCCTTTTTTGTTGAATTCCATGAATTCTTTTATTTCTTTATTAATTTTTCGCTGTCCTGGAACTCACTATGTAGACCAGGCTGGCCTCGAACTCACAAAGTCTGCCTGCCTCTACCTCCCAAGTGCTGGGATTAAAAGTGTGCGCCACCACGCCCGGCCCAGTTTTTAATGTGTCCCAAAGGTTGTGTTGTGTTGTATTGTCCTTTTTTGTTGAATTCCATGAATTCTTTTATTTCTTTATTAATTTTTCCCTTGACCCACTCATTGTTCAGGAGTGTGTTGTTGAATCACCAGGAGTTTGTGTAATGACTAGGGCTTTGTCCAGTGTTGATTTTGAGCTTTATTGCATTGTGGTCTGATTGAATGAATGCAGTTACCTCAATTTTGTATATTTGTTGAGGTTTGTTTTGTGGCCCAGTATGCTATCAATTTTTGAAAAAGTTCCATCGGGTGCTGAGTAGAAAGTGTATTCTTTGGTGCTTTGGTGGAATGTTCGAAAGATGTCTGTTACATCCATTTGATGTATGGTATCTTTTAATTTAAATGTCTCTCTGTTTATTCTTTGTCCAGTTGACCTGTCTAATGGAGACAGTGGAGTATTGACGTCCCCTACTATTACTGAGTTGGGGTTAATTTGTGTCTTAAAGTCCTGAAGTGTTTTTATGAATTTGGGTGTGCAAGAGTTGGTACATATATGTTAAGGATTGTAATATCTTCTTGGTTAACTGTTCCTTTGATCAGAATGAAGTGACCCTCCTCTCTTCTGATTAGTTCTACTTTGAAGTCTATTTTCTCAGATATTAAAATTGTAACCCCTGATTGTTTCTTAGTGCCATTTGCTTGGAATATTCTTTTCCATCCTTTTTCCTTAAGGTGTTGCCTGTCCTTGAAGGTGAGATGGGTTTCTTGTAGACAGCAAAGAGATGGATTTTGTTTCTTAATCCATTCACTTAGCCAGTGTTTTTTGACTAGGGAGTTCAGTCCATTGATATGTAAGGTTGTTAATGAAAGATATGTATTGGTTGCCATCATTTTGATTGTTGTTTGTGTTCTCTGTCTAATTTTGCATTTCCTAAATTATACCTTTATTTATTTTCTTTCATTGCCCCTGGGTTACAGTTGTTTCTCTCTCTGTTCTCCTTATTGCTTCAAGTATTCTTTGAAGGGCTGGTTTTGTGGACATGTATTCTTTTAAGGTGTTTATGTCATGGAATATTTTTCTTTACCCCTCAACTATAATAGACATTTTTGCTGGGTATAGTATCCTGGGCTGGCATCTATTGTCATGGAGAACTGGAAATACCTTGGTCCAGGCTCTTCTTGCTTTCACAGTTTGCATTGATAAGTCAGCTGTAATTCTGTTGGGCTTTCTTTTGTATGTTATTTCTTGTTTTTCTTTTGCTGTGTTCAGTATTCTCTCTTTGTTCTGTACATTTAGTGTTTTTACTATGATATATGGTGGTGTGTTTCTTTTCTGATACTGTCTATTTTGTGTTCTTTGTGCTTCTTGTATTTGCATGAGGATGTCTTTCCTTAATTTTAGGAAATTCTCTTCTACAATCCTGTTTAAGATCTGGTTAATACCATTAAGCTGAAACTCTTCTCCTTCCTCTGATCCATAGATTTGGTCTTTTCATGGTGTCCCACATCTCTTGCATATTTTTCCTGTGTTATTTTTAATTTTCTATAATCTTTTCTTGAGTGGTCCAATTCTTCAACTCTATCCTCCAGTGTTGATATTCTGTTTTCCATTTCATTCATTCTAGCAGTGAGGCTTTCCCCTGTTGTTTGCTTATTGAGTTTTGTACTTCCTTCTTCATTTCTGCCTGAATTTTCTTAAATGTTTCTATCTGTTTTGTGAAATCATTCAGAAGTTTTTCCCTATCTTCTTTTAATTCTTTGATTTGTTCATTCATGCATTCTTTAAATTTTTTGAATTCCTTGATCATGTTTATGATTGTTCTTTTAAATCCAGTGTCCTGGCTTATATCTAGGGGGTTTTTCTGGTAGAACTCTTCTACATGATTGGTGGAGTTTGGTAGGGACATAATGTTTTGGCTTTCCATTTTATTATTCTTCATTGTGATTCTGGTATGTAATTTTTGTTTGTTGTTTATGATCCTGATATGAGAATTAAGTTGAAGTATGCTTCTGTTTGTATTATCAGGGTGCCTAGATCCTTTGTTTATTTGTTATGTAAAGCTGGTTGGTATAGATTTCAGGTTCTCTCAGGTTTAATTTGGAGAGAACTGATGGATTCAAATCAGCTATTAAGGAGCACCCCCGGAAGCCCAATTCAGGTTCCAGTCAGGTACACTCAAGCAACCTTCACCTTGGTGGAGGCAGGATCTGGGCATTCTCAGGCAGTCCCCTGCATTTTCAGCCCCTATGCCAGGGGGGAGGCCAGAGGGAGGCCAAGAGGGAGGCCAGAACTCAGCACTCTCTGGAGGTCTGCTGAAATCAGGGCCATTACACTGATGGAGGTTGAAACCCACCCTCTCAGGCTGTCTGCTAGGATCTCAGCCTTAGCCTATCAAAGCCAGCTCTGCCCTGTCACCTTGGGAGGGGCTTCACGAAATCCCAGGTAGGGGGATGGATATGGCTCATTTATGGGACGCTCACCACCACATGGGGGCAGGATCTGTGGTTTCTCAGGTAGTCCCCTGCAATTTCAGGCTCTCTGCCAGAGGGAGTCCAGAGGGAGTCCAGAACTCAGCACTGTCTGGCGGTCTGCTGAAATCAGAGCCATTCTCTCTCCCAATAACAATTTCAGTCAAGTATCCTAAGTGACCACTTTGCCAAATTACATCAGTTATCATTTCAAAAGTTCTGTCTTTGATACTCCACTTAATCTGACAATGTTGGTTGTATTTCAAGTTTGAAATGTTCATTATTTAGCTTTCATGAAACCCCTGAGAGGCTACCATGATATGCTACTTCATAGTATGAATTCAGCTTGTGTTTGTAGAAAATAACTGATAAATTATTTTGCTAAGTGTATTAGATCGTAGTTTCCATATATAATATAACATGTTTCCAAATATGATAGTGTAATAAAATTCATGCATGTTAATGAATAGGAGGTAATTTCATAATTTCAGGATGCTTCATATTTTCTTCTAATTGTATTTATATAATCTGCATAAAACAATAGCATCTCAATTATACACAGTATAATTGTGTCCTACATATTCTTCCTAGGAATCAGATTTTGGAGATGTTTGTTAGGCTCATTTTTAGTTGTTTTTCATTTTGAAAGATAACTAATTAATTTTCTTTCCTTCATGTTTTTTATTGATTTTTCTTTTGTATTTTATACCAAATATCCCAAACAATCTATTCATCTTTATACCCACATCCCAAATGGCACCCTTCTACAGCCTCCCCCTACCCCCACTGGAGACCATATACTCTGCCATCCCTGTTACTGCCCACTGTGTTGTCAGTGCCCCCAGCCGTTCCCCAGTGCAAGTCCATCCACTGTGTCTAGTCAACCTTTCTAGAGTTCCTTGTTTAACAAAGATCAACTCTTCCTTATCTAGTAGCAATTGGTTGCCAACATTCCTTCAGATAAGATTGGGGTCTGCTGTTCATTTTCCCAATTCTATGCTGGGTTACTGTCTGAGAGTCTCTTAGGCCACCCTGACCAACAGCTCAAAGGAAGGTATCTCCTGTCTGGCATTGTTTCTTGTTATGTAGCTTTTAGCTATACATGTGGACTCTTAAAGAAATATACTGATCACTTTAATCTTTAAGACCATACAGTTGGCCCAAATAAATCAATTTATTTTTACTCTTAAGGTCATTTGAGGATCTGTTCCTCAGAGGTCACATGAGCTTGGGAGGAGCCCCTGGCTCTTTTCTTTTATCAGTTCCATCTATGTGACTATAAGTCAAAGGTCCTGCTCCACCATGCCTGGCTTCACTTGGAAGCATGAATGAGATGTTTCCTCTGAGTTGACCCTCCTCTTTGTAGACTGGACACTGGTTCAAGTCCTTCTGGTGGGGTCTCCATGGCCTCCTTGATTAAGATGACAAGTGATTCACCACAGTAATAGGACATTTTGAGAGATGCACATAGCCCCCTGGAGCTTAGTGGACCTAGGAGGGCAAGGAGCAAAAACTGTCCTTTTGTCCCTCTGACCAAATTAGTATAGGCCTCAAATTATGGCTCTTTGTTGCCAGAGTTGTCTCTGGGTCTCTTGTACTTCAGGCAAACCATATAACATATCTTTATGTACATTTATTATTAATGTGGCAGGGGGAGGGGAGTGATTTACAATGAAAACGAATACCCAGGGCCTAGCTCTGCACTACACAGCTCCCGGCGGCCCAGCTGTGCAACACGGCACAGAGCCTGCCAATTCAGACTGCTCCCACAGCATGCCCATAGTCACGCTAGCTTTTGCCCATACATCTTGGGCCCGCAGTCTCATTCTGAGTCAGTAAATGCCCCCTCTCACCAATGCAGGTGAGACTCCGGGGCTATCTTTTCCACACCCACCTCTGTGTGTTCTCCACACCTGCGGCTGTGGGTTCCTAATGGCCCACTGCTTTTGTCCCAAGATGGAGCCACAAGCCCCTCCTTCTGTGGCTAATTCTCCACAGTCAACTCTCTGCAGCAGAACCCTGCCCCTTGGAGGAACCAGAACCCCTAGGGAACATACTCCACTCCTTTCCTCCACTTTTACAAACTTTCTGCTAATCTTCCACTAAGGCCCCTGAGCCTTGGAGGGGTGACAGTTGTAGGGTGATCGCTCTTGTATACTGGTGAGATAGTGACTTCTTGGGCCTCCCCATTATTTGTATTTAAGCCATGGCCATTGATCTATCTCAATGGCGTTTCTTCTACTATAAAGACAAGTGGAAGGAAGTGTACACATTTAAACAAACATGAATGTAATTACAAATGCCTAAAAGATATCCCAGTAGGTATACTATATTCATTTAACAGTGTACTTGTGATGGCTTCTCCACTAGGGCCTGTGACCTTTCTTGACACAAGGCATCTGGTCTACAACACCAGATGTGTGTTCCACCCCTAGGAGCAGATGAGCCTTATCCAATTAGAAATTTGTCAGTTGTTTGGATGTTGGTTGAGCCATTATTGCACTTGCAGGTATTGCTTGGCAAGTCCATAGTGTGCAGAAAGCAGGGTTCATTGTTGAGTAGACTCATAGGGGATCCTTTCTTCCCTAACCATCTGCATAGCACCTTCCGGCAATATGAATGTCATCCATCCAGGAGCACAGAGTTTTTTGGCTTAGACTGAGTTCCATCTCCTCTTCTTCTCCCATGCTCACAACATACAGTGTCTTCAGCAACATGGCCTTACTGACCTTTCTAGTGTACAACTGACATTAATGGAAATAGCCTTGGTGAATTTGAGGACCTCCAGGATCTCTCTGACCAACAGCTCAAGGGGTAGGGGGTGGCAACCCACCCTTGGTACTGTAGATTTTCTTAATAGCTGTATAGTTTGGGAGTCTCTGTCTTGATCTTACCCAACCATAAAACTCCCAAGAATCTTACAGCTGTAGTTGGCTTTTGCTTCTTCAGGTATCTTTCAACTGGGTTTTATATCTATAAAACACTCAAAGGAACATTAACATTATATATTAAATCAATCATAGACAAGGCCTCACATAGCATGAAAATGTTGTGTCCATTCATGTTAACTGTTTTCTCCATAGCTCCTTGTTAGGTACTATAGCATGGGTACAAGGCATTGATTTGGTTAGCTCTTAATCATTTTTAGTTATCCCCTTGGAGTCATTTCGCACTTGGGGGATTTTTACATGGAGTCGCTTTGTATTCTTTTATTCTTGATACACTTACAAGTGTTGGCTCCAGTTGCCTGACCCTGCACTGGGCTAAGGAGGCAGGGGGTTTCTCCTGTCCCCACTGCACTTGTTGGTTCCCTGAGTCAGGCAGGCCCTGGCTCTGCCTCCTGACCGTAGCCATATCTGTCATTTCTCCATTGACTACACCTGCCTGCTGGGGGAGAACATGGTGGGAAAAACTGCCTCCACCCCTAGTATACCCTTTATCAGAAGAGAAATGCATCTTATTTAATCCTTGGGGATTCTTAACCACCCCGGGGACAGTTTTTATTCTTAGAATGTCTTTTGTAAACTGTTCTTCTGGTTTTAAAGCCTTCCAGAAATGCCTTAGTACTGAATTTGGTTTTCTATCAATTTTTTCTCTTGGAATTTGGGCTAGAAATATGTCTTGCCACATTTGTCTTTGAGTAACTCAAGTTGACCATTTCTTTAGTCTGGTCTTTTTTATATCTCATAGGGTATTCTGTTATTTTACAGACATGTTTTACATGCTGGTCAGAAGCATTTAGATTTGCCAAAGTCTGTTTCACTGTACAAAGATCTGTCCCATTAAAGGGCTTAGTAAAACCACTAAAGCCCCATACCATTCTCAAGGTCCAAGTTGAATTAAGCTTTCCTTCATATCTCTGGTGAACACTCTTATCTGGCCCAGTGAACTGGACATCATATATTGCTTTTCTCATACCTAGTTCTCTCAGTAATGCCTGCCCCTCCTTTATAGTCCTCCAGCTCTTGCTAATCATGTTAGTCTCCCTTGGTGACAATCAGGTATCTTTAATGCCTGCAGCCACCCATCCCATTAAGGACTGCTCCCCCTGCATTGGCCTAGGTTGAACAGTCTGTATTGCAAGGATGGATGGGTTGTTATATAACTCAGCTGTGAATCTTCTGAAGGACTTAGACTGACGTCATTTGCTCCCATGTCCCATGCTTTCACAAGCCATGAGGCTAGGGGCTCTCTGATGGCTTGCTTGTAAGTTTTTCCTAGTTTTAGCAGTTCTATTATGGAATATTTCCTAGCTACAGCACTGTTAGGTTTTTTCCCTTTTGTATCAATGGTTGAATCTGAGGGGCAGCTTTAGCTACTTTTATTTTCAGGTCATTTTCATTTTTACTATTATTTGTCTCTTCCTCTGACCTTACACAAGTTGAAGTGTCAAGCTCTGCAACTGAATCTGCCAGGACTTCCCTAGCCTTTTCAGCTTCCCCTGTCTGGGGCGCATCTTTCATTATGCAAAGTGGCCATGCCTCCTATCTGCGCACTCCGTTTGGGGTAAAAGTTTTTCTAGCCTCTGAATATCCTTTAACAAATTTTCACATATCCACAACATACCCCCATATTTACAACATAGCTGTGGCCCATGCTTCTGTGTGGCTGGCCTCTTTTTAGTTACAGATTTTATAATCCATTGTATAACCCATGTGACTATTGCTAACCCCATTAACCATATGGGGTTTGATTCCCTTCCCCCCTGGGTTCTTGGCAGCTGCTCTTGGATTTGGGAATCAGAGCCCAGATGACCCACCACAGAGGCAATGGGAACAGCACTGCTTTCCCAGACCCATATTCCCAAGGCTGTGGTTCATTTATCTGGACCAGACAACCCGGTTTTGTCACCAGAGTTCTCTCTGGGTCTCTTGCGCTATCAGACAAACTATATAACATATCTTTATGCATTTATTATTATACCCAGGGCCTAGCTCTCCGCCACTCAGTTCCAGTCAGCTGAGCTCTGCACAGTGGCTCAGAGCCAATCCAGACTGCTCCTGCAGCATACCCATAGTCTTGGGCCCACAGTCTCGTGCCCACTCTCATGATGCAGGTGAGAAACAGGGGCCATCTTTTTTCTCCACTCCCACCTCAGAGTGCTCTCCACACCCGCCAATGCAGGTTCCAAACACCCTCCGCTATGAGTTCCTTCCGATTTGCTGCTTTTTGTCCAAGGATGGTGCCACAAGCCCCTCCTTTCTGGGCTAACTCTGCACAGTCAATTCTCCACAGCAGGCCCTGTCCCTTGGAGGAACCAGAACCCCTGGGGAACACTATGAAACATCCAAGAAAGGTTAATCCCACCAGTCTAGTCCTTTTAATCACCATGCATTATGTAGCTAAAGCTTGGGCAAAACCCAAACATTCTCAGATAAACCTTGACTAGACATATATTTTGTTCCTTGATCTAGTTGTATGTTTAATTTGTTAGTAGGTTGTTATACTAATATGGTTCCCTCTAGTTTTTTAAAACTAGCAAGGAATTATCTTTCTCACTGTCTAACCCTTCCACGATGGTTTGCCCCTTTAAGGCACCCCCATTTTTCCCATTTCTCCTTTAATAATACCCTTCTCCTATATTCCCACCTCTCTTGAGCTCCATCTTTCCCTTTACCCCGAAGTTTTCTTGTATAACTCTCCCTCCCGCCTCCCATTTAAATAACCCCATTTTTAATCTATATCTCCCTTAGTAATACCTGTTTACTACTGTTCTTCTCTCTCATGTTCTTTCTTTTCTTTCACCTTACTGGTTCCTTTTCATTATCCTGGTTCCTGTAGTTATGTCTGGATACATACTCAGAAGGATTTGGTGCTAGGATCCACATATGAGGGGAGAATATACATTGTTTTTTGTTGTTTGTGTTTTTTTCTGAGTCTGTGTTACTTCACTTAGTGTAACAGTTTCTAGTTACATTCATTTACCTGCAAATTTCATGATTTCATATTTCTTTACTGCTGAACTCTATCGTATAAATGTACTCACATTTTCATTACCGATTCACCACTTGAGGGACATTTAGATTTCTTTCATCTCTTAGCTATTGTGAAAAAAGCAGCAACAAACATGGATGTACAATTGTCTCTGCAATAGGATAAGTTCTTTGGGTATATGCCAAAGAGTGGTACAGCTGGGTCAAATGGTAGGTTCATTTTTAGTATATTTTAAAAATATTTGTACTCACATTGTCATTACCGATTCACCACTTGAGGGACATTTAGATTTCTTTCATCTCTTAGCTATTGTGAAAAAAGCAGCAACAAACATGGATGTACAATTGTCTCTGCAATAGGATAAGTTCTTTGGGTATATGCCAAAGAGTGGTACAGCTGG